>NC_081406.1:179113505-179417671 GCF_030272615.1 Cryptomeria japonica | reverse complement strand
ATCTTCTATTCTAGTTTTTTTATTAAAAAAAAAAGAAAGCTTTGGAAGGCTTGCTGCCAAAGTTTCTGGTTTTTTTATTGTGAATAGTTTGGAAGGTTTACCGCCAAACTCAGCCTCCTTGATCTGTTTGGTTGGCTTGCCGCCAAATCTGATTTATTATTACACTGCTTCTCTGTTTGTTTGCAGGTTCTAAATTTTTTTTTCACTTGCAAATTATTGTTGGTTTATATATTTTCTAACAATTTATGTTTGCAGATTCAAAAAAAAAAAAATCCTATTTATGTTTCTCTCTGTTGTAGTAATTTTGTTTTTATATTATTTCAATCTTTTGTTAAATCTTTCATCTTTCTGTTTAAATCTATTTAAAATAATTCTATTAAATCTAAATTTATTTCATTTTAAATCTGAATTTGTCCATTTCATTTACTTTTCTAACTGCTTCTTGTGCAGACTTTAATTTCAAAGTTCTTTGGTTTCAATTTGAGTCACAGATTTTTGGATAATCTCTATTCTATTAATCTGTGTTTATATCTTCTATGTATATCTTCTATATTTTTTGGTTGCATGCAGATTGTTGTATCAATTCTTTTTGTTGCCCCTCTTGTCTTTGTTGTCCTCACTTGTTCTACTCTTGTTACTTTTGTCTCTGTGCCTCCTTTGTATTGTTTTCTGCTATTTGTTCCTGTCATATTTCTCGACCTATGCTACTTAATTATTTCTGTGTGTTCATAATTTCCTCTTCTCTTTGCATTTTCTGTTTGTAACATCTTTGTAGTTTCAGTAATCATTATTTTATTTCTACCAACTAGCATTCTTTGTCCTGCAATAACATCTTTAATCAGCCTTGCTTGTAACGTCTTCCTTTTACCTGACTTGCGTTGATTATATTTGCTGCAGTTTTCTTCTTATTTTTTTCACAAGTATTACTCAGTTTAAAGCAAAGTTTAAAAGTATTTATATGTGAAAACAAAAGTCTTAAATTTTCTTTTATCTAACTTTCACGTATAAAATCAAGTCTAATTTCTTTCACATAAAATAAGTTTACTTTTTAAAATAAAAGTCTCATTTCTTTTACATTAAGTAAACTTTATTCAAAAGTTTAGTTTAATTTAGTTCTCTTAAAAAGTTTATAATAAATAATGTTTTTTATATACAAAAAGCTTCAAAAGTTTTTGTTTTTTTTAAAAAGTGTTTTTTATATATATGGATTTTTTAATAAAGCTTTTTAATTGTTTCCTTTATTAATAAATTTATTAATAAAGATTTGAAGTTTAAATATAAAATTCATTTATTAAAAATTTAAGTTTTTTTTAAATTTAAATTTGTGAGTAAAATTTAGAAAATTTCAGTTTTTTTCATATATATATATATATATATATATATATATATATATATATTTTTCAAAAAATATATTATTAAAATTTGATTCTTTTTAATCAAGGAGGTTAATTTTCATTTTTTACTGAAAGGAAATTTTTTTTACTAACCATTATTTTGCTTTCATGTCTACATTAATTTCGGAAATCAAATTAAATAGTTCTAATTATCATTCATGGAAAAAACATATTTCTTTTATTTTTCGTTTCAAGCATCTTTTGGATGTTGCAACTGATAAAACCTTTGAGCCCGCTACAACTACTCCTCAAGCCGACCAAGATAGATGGAAGGCTCAAAATGAGGAAGCACTTGGTTTAATTGGTATTTCAATGGTTCTTGATTTGTAGGTTCTAATTGGAAATTGTAAAAAAGCATATGAAGCTTGGGAAATTTTAAAAACAACTTATGATAGTTCAAATGAATCCTGAAAAATTCAGCTTCAAGATCAACTTGAAGATCTTAGGTATACAGATTTTAAAACCATGGATAAATTCTTATGAAAGTTTGATTTTGTTAATAGTCAATTAACCGGTTTAGGAGTTACTCTAGCTGATTTACGTTTAATTCATCTTATTCTTAAAAAATGTCTTCCTCATCAATTTCAGTAATTTATTATGAATATTCATGCTCAACTTGCTATTCCTAGCTTAGCTACTCAATTAACTTATGATATTTTTCGTAATCTATTACGTCAAGAGGAAGCTAAATTAATTCAATTTGGTACTCTTAAAAGTAGTGAACATGCTTTTATGTCGAAAAATCAAAAACATAATAATAATTTTAGATCCAATAATAATAATCATAATCATAATCATAATAATAATCACAAATCTTCTAATTATCAATCTCATTCTAAATCCTATCATAACAATTCTCATAATAATAATCATAATAATACATACAATAATCAAAGGAATAATTCTCAAACAAGACCCCATTGCACATATTGTGGGAAAGATGGACATATTACTAATAATTGTTTTAAGAAGCAAAATGGTAAAAAGCCATGAACCAAAATAATCAAAATAATCAACAACATAAACCTCATTATAACAAAGGTAATAATAATGGTAATTCATCTCATCATGAATTTACATGTAGTTATAAAGTTTCTCAACCACTTGAGTGGATTATTGATTCTAGTGCATCTCAACATGTTACTTCTCATAAAGAATGTTTTGAATCTTTGCATCTTGATACTTCTAATATTCCTGTTCAATTAGCTCATAATCATAGTTTCAAGGTTGAAGCTATTGGTGATGTGAATATTCCTAATGGGAAATTACATGATGTTCTTTATGTTCCTAAATTAAAATCAAACTTGATTTCAGTTCCTAAACTTTGTCAAGATTATAAGATTAACTTTAATAGGGGCATATGTTATATCATTGTTGATTTTACTATATGGCATGAAAGACTTGGCCATCTCAATTATGATTATATTTCATTGATGCAAAAAGAAAATATGGTTGATGGATTGCCTAGTATTGTTCCTTCTCAAATTGTTTGCAATGGTTGTATGAGTGGTAAGATGCACAGGGAACCCTTTCCTCATGGTCAATCTTGGAGGGCATATACTAAATTGCATCTAGTTCATAGTGATCTCTTGGGTCCCATGGAGAATCCCTCCATCCAAGGTTCAAGGTATGCTCTTACCTTTGTTGGTGATTTTTCAAGGAGAACATGGATATATTTCCTTCATAGGAAGGATCAAGTGCTTGATGTGTTTACTGAATTTCATATGTTTGTAGAAAGGCAATCTAGTTCTAAAATTAAGATTCTTCGTACTGACAATGGAAGAGAATATGTCAATAATGCATTTAATTCTTATTTGAAATATTTTGGAATTAAACATGAGCTTACTGTTCCTTATACACCACAACAAAATGGTGTGGCGGAATGGAAGCATAGGACAATTGTTGAAATGGCTAGATGTTTATTGCATGCAAAAAATATGGATTACAAGTTTTGGGCTGAAGCTATGGCTTGTGCAACTTATTTAACTAATAGAACACCTACCAAAGCATTAAAGGATAAAACTCTTGAAGAAGCTTGGTCTGGTAGAAAGCCCAATTTGCAAAATTTAAGAATTTTTGGTTCCATAGCTTATGTTCACAAACCTAAGGAGAAAAGAAAAAAATTAGATGCTAAATCTTCTCCTTTTATTTCTGTTGGTTGTGATGAAAATACTAAAGGTTATAGAGTTTACAATCCTATTACTAACAAGGTAAAAGTTACAAGAGATGTTTGTATTGCAGAAAAAGGCATTCATGATTGTTCTAAAGTGGAGGATGATGAACTTACTCAAAGCAAAGTTGTGCTTGTGGAGGACGAACCTCCTTATCTTAACCCTACTCCTAATGCATCTCTTTCTATTCCTTCTAGTGATAGTGATGATGATAATAATAACTCTACTCCTCATGACTCTTCTTCTAGTGATTAATCCATTACTTCTAAAAGAAGACCTAAATGGTTTAAATCTTTAATTCAAGATAGTGATGAATACTTAGCTAGGATAGATAGAATTCAAGCTAGAAGAGTTAATTATTGTAATTATGCTTTAATGAATACTATTATGAATTCTTATGATCCTAAAACATTTCATCAAGCTAAAAATCAACCACATTGGCAAAAAGCAATGAAGGAAGAATATGATACTTTAATTTCTAACCAAACTTTGGATTTAGTTCCCTTGCCTCATGGTAAAAATCTTGTTTCTTGCAAGTGGCTTTATAAAACCAAATTGAATGCTAATAATCAAGTTAGCAAATTTAAAGATAGATTAGTTGCTAAAGGTTTTTCTCAAATTAAAGGCTTAGATTATACTGAAACTTTTGCTCATGTTGCTAAAATGCCTACAATTAAACTTGTGCTTGCTTTAACTTCTAGAATGAATTGGCCTATTCACCAAATGGATGTTAAAAGTGCTTTTCTTAATGGTGATTTACATGAGGAAATTTATATGTCTCAACCTCTTGGTTTTATTAAAGAAGGTAATGCACACTTAGTTTGTAAATTAAAGAAATCAATTTATGGATTAAAGCAATCTCCTAGGGAGTGGTATTCAAAGATTAATGCATTATTTCATTCTCAAGGCTTTATTAGAAGTAAAAATGATGCTAACTAGTATATTAAACATAGTGAAGATGATATTATCATTATTATCTTGTATATAGATGATTTGATTCTTACTTCAAGTTCCAAGACTTTGATTTCTGATATTAAGTTTCAACTTAATCAAAAATTTCAAATGACTGTTTTAGGTCTTTTACATTATTTCTAGGAATGCAAATTTGGCAAACCTCTAAAGGAATTTTCTTATCTCAAAGTAAATATGCTCAAGATCTCATAGATAAGTTTAAAATGAATGATGCTCACCATGTTTCAATTCCTATTGAATTAGGCACTAAGTTAATGCTTGATATGCAAACTCCTCTTGCTGATCCTACTTTGTATAGACAATTAGTTGGAAGTTTGAATTATTTAACTCTTACTAGGCCAGATATTGCTTATAGTGTTGGTTTGGTTTCAAGATTCATGTCTAAACCTCAACAAACACACTTTAAAGTTGATAAGAGAATTTTAAGATATATTAAAGGAAGTATTAATGTAGGTTTGTTTTATGATGCAAATTCTGATTTTACTTTAAAAGGTTTTACTGATTCCGATCTAGGTGGAGATCCCAATGATGGAAAATCTACTTGTGGTTATTGTTTTTTTGTTGGTTCAGGAGCAATTTCTTGGAATAGTAAAAAGCAACACTCTACCTCTCTTGGATCCACTGAAGCTGAGTACAAAGGATGTAGTAATGCTTCCAAAGAAGTCTTGTGGCTTAGAAGACTACTTGAAGATTTGGGTCTACCTCAACATGAACCAACTCAATTGTATTGTGACAACCAAAGTGCCATTGCCTTGGCTAAAAATCCAGTTTTCCATGCAAGGACAAAACACATTTCTCTCCAACACCACTTTATTAGAGAACAAATTAAAGACAAGCAAGTTTCACTCCTCTATTGCAAGGGGGAAGACCAAGTTGCAGATATTTTGACCAAGCCACTTTGTAAAGAAAAGTTTCAATTTCATTGTAAAAATATTGGATTGCAACCCATTGAAGGGTTTGATGTAAACTCCCAAAGTAAAGCTTAAGGGGGGGTGTTAGAATATTTAATCTTTACTTGGCTTAAGTTTATTTGTATTTAGTTTAGGATATTCCTTTGGAATTCCTACATGTAATTTGTCCTCTAGTACATGTGTGAGGACAAGTCATTTCTTTTATTTTCCTTTATTAAGGAATAGTAGATTTCCTCCATAGGAGGATGTGGACACATGGCACACACATTTTATGAATGGTGGCATTCATAGATTTGGGAGTTACTTTGTAACTCCTCTCCTCATCTCTATTTAAGAGATGTATCCTCTCTCATTTCTACTTAATGAAATTATTGTAAAGAGCTTCTTGCTCTCTCTCTCTCTCTCTCTCATTTTAGGCATTTCCTCATTCATAATATCACAAGGGGTTTTTCTTTTCTTTTCCCCTTTCAAAAGGTCTTGTGCCCCCTTCTTCACATTTGGGTGATTGCTCCAAGGTTTTTTCATTTCTCTTGGTAACATTTACTTCATCAATAAACTTATTTGGATTTTGTTTTTCTTTCCTTTCTCTTGTATTTCCTTTCAAATGTTAAATAAAAAAAATGGTCAGAAGGAAGTAGAGATTATCTGCTCAGGGGGAGCACACATTTTTGGACATACAGTTTTTTTTGGAAAAGATTTTTTGGACTTAAATTTTCGGATGCATTCTTGAATTTTTCTCATAAGTGTTGCCATCAATGCCAAAGGGTGAGATTCTAGGTGATTGAAGGTATTGTCATTGATGGCAACCTTGCAATCATGTGATATCAGCAGGCAGACATAGGAACTGGCACCGACAGACTCTACACTGGCACATAGAACACCGACAGCAAAAAGGAAGAATATCGACATCTTGGCTAACAACAATTTTTGTATTAATGTATTTTGTAATTAATTGTAAAATCTTTTGTAAGCCGACATGGCGGATTGTAATATGACTCATATCTATATGAGATCATTGTAGATCATTTGGTAGACAAGAGATAGGATGCGAAGTATGGAAAAGTAATAGCAAACCTAATATGTGAATTATTGGTTAAGGGTTTATGTTGTAGCAAAGCTTAAACTGGTACTGAATCTGGCATAGCAGATGTTAATTTGAAGCAGTACAAGACACTAGATTAGTATAATCCATTTTTGTAAGTCAGTGTGACTTCTTTTGTAATTGAGCAGTGAGCTCTAGGCATTTGGCCTTCCTACATGTGCAGGCCCCTGTTGTAAGAGTAATATTCCCTTATTGGCCAGTAAGCGAATATTGTGGGTCAAAAATCCTAGTGAGGTTTTTCCCACACCGGGTTTCCTTGTTAAAATACAGTGTTATGGTGTGCTTCTCATGTTGTTGTGTTTGTTCTTCTAAACTGTATTATTTATGGTTTACCAGTACTCAGGTTTAATATGCTTGTCATGTTTTAAATCAAGAAATTTGATATATCGGTTAGATACTGATTCACTCCCCCCTCTCAGTATCTTTGGGAATCCTAATAGATTCTTGGTTATAATTCAAGATATTGAAGGAAAAAATAATAAATTTCTAAGGATTTCCGAGGAGAATAAGAGATATATGATCAAAACCTTCTTCACTTGAATGTCACAGTAAATCTAAATGTTTAAGTATCAATTAAGTAGAAAATTTCAGATCAAAAAACTTTTAAATTTCCTAAACTGTAGATAGAATTCATCAATTTCTAAAAATACTTGACTGCCAAATATCTATAAATTCTCAAAAAATTGAGAAGTTAGGTCGTGTATGTGCAATATGAAAATCATATAATCCTGGAGGAATTAATTGGGAAATATTCGAGTAAGACGAAGACTTGAAAGATACTAAAGGTTTGAAAAAAAATCAATTCAATAATTACTTGAAGTTAAGACTATTCTTCATACACCTTGAATTTAGAAACAATGGATAGAATGATGGAAATGAGAACCCTGCTCAATTTTTTGGAAAAGGATGCCCCTAAAAAGAAGAAAAAAATTTAAATAATTCTCTGAGCTTTTCAAATATAAAAAATTCATATGTAGTTTCTCCTAAGGACCTAACATGGACTTTGTTAATCTAGCGTTGACAACATCCATGGATTATGAGAATAAAGAAGAGAAAAACGACAAGCCTATAATTGAAAGGATTTCCACTTAAGAAAAAAATATCTTATGGTCAATGATAGTGCACCAAATTCTTTCCAACAATTTGATAAAGAATGCACCAAATCAAAAGCATCCACTTAAGAAAAATGTATCTTATGCTCAATCTTAGTGCACCAAATTCTTTCCAAGCTTTTCCACAAAACATGGACTAAATCACAAAGGATCCATAATTTGTTTATCTTTCTCAAACACACATTTGAATTCGAAAAAGTAATAAATAAATAAATAAAAATTGGAAAGGCGTATAAGAAATCGTTATCACTCTTTAAGCCCAGTTTTTTAACTAGACTAATTTTAAGCTTTTGGCATCTGAGATCTGATGTGGGATAGCTTTCTATCTAGAAGGTTTCTAATCATGCTTAAATGTCGAACCTCTTTCCATTTTGAAGTAGGATCATTAGTTACCATGATTAAAACCCTCAGGAGCACTATTGGAGTTTGCTAGAAATCATGAAAATGATTGATTTCAAAAATTCGTTCAAGTTGGCACAAAATCCTTTCATAAGAACTTTCATGAAAAACAATTAAATCAACATTCCTATCAACGTTGAGATAGAGCAGTCTGATAAGGAAGGTTGTGATGTCATTTTCAGCATTCGACCAATTCAAATAAGAGTTATGACAATTTTACCATTTTGCCCTATCTTATCTTGCAATAAGGGTTCAATCGTGAAAGAACACGAGAAAGAACTAGTTTATTTAGGAAATGTACTTACATAATTTAGAAGGCATTAGAAAAAAGGGTTCGACAATATCGTTACTTGAATTCAAGCATTGAAAGCAAAGCCAAGAAAAAGCCATTAGAAGAAATCTCTGTTAAAGATCCTTTGGAAATGTCTTTATCAACAACTAGGAAAGGTCTTAAAGCCTCCTAAACTTGTCCTGGTTTACTCTTAGTTTGGCTTCAAGTGATTGTATGAGTTCATTAAGTGTTCGCAAGTACCCACAAAAGTTGTGGATAAGCATCTAGATGTTGATATAGATGAATTGCAAAGTGCCATTGGCCATTTGGAATAATTTGCTAAGGTCCCCAAATCGAGGAGTTAACTAATAATGTTTAGTGAATCGAAATCAATGAAGTGAATGTTTTGGTATTATGACTAACTTAACTTTGTTATTGAGTACGGTGCAATAATGTCTCAAAACGATGTCATCTCAGAGGAATATGCGACTGCAAGATATACACGATAGATAATTTTTTGAAAGAGCTTTAGAAACTTTCAAAGAAAATGTAACTAACAGGTTTAATACTAATCTCAGTAAATCTGCTACGCATAATATAAATCAAAGGCTCTTCAAGACTGAAATCAATTATTCATCAAAGAATAATGCAATTAGACCATATAAAGGAAAATTCTTCAATGTTTTCCCGCATCCTCTCTACAAGCATGAACAAGAAGATTTGGAACATGGCATGGAGATCCTTCCAAGCATAAAAAGATAAAGAAAATGTATTCGAATGATGTAGTTGCAACTGCCTTTCCATATGCGCATTCAAAATGTGGAAGCGTAGACAAGGAACATGTCACAAGGTGCCTAATGAAAAATAGAGCACTGTAGAACACATACACAGAACAGACCAAATACATAGAGCAGAACAGTTTTATAAAACTGAGTGCTTAAAAAGATACACCCATGATATCTATTAATAAAAATATGAATATACAAAATTACTGTCAAAATGGTTCGATAGGCCATTTATCATGGACGGTGATGAGATGGCTGCTGCACATGAAATACATACAAATCTAGAGCCTTCGTTTGGTCTATGCCGATCATATTTGATTAATTTATTTCTAACATCCCCCTAAATTAATCATACTAGCTATTCTAAATATATAATCTAGCAAATATGGGTCCCTGCTTAAAGCCTTGTTAGATACACATTTACAATCACATATTTACCTAATATAATGGTAGGAATTCATTTGGTGTTGCTTGAGTAGTGAGAGAATAGCTCGTAGCCAAGTGATTTCTTTAGCTGCTTCATTTGCTGAAGTATAGTCGGCCTCTGTAATAAATAGAGAAATAGTAGATTGTTTCTTACCGCACCATGAAATGGGACCCGAACCAAGAGAGACAACATAACTTGTAGCTGATTTACGATCATCTGCACATCCTACTCAGTCTGAATCTGGATATCCAACAAGTTGTAGATCTCCATGAGAATAATAATAAACACCCATTGTCAAAATCCCTTGCACATACCTTAATATTCTCTTTGCTGCAACCCATTGTGGACTCAAAAAACTTAAAAGAACACTTACTGCAAAAGAAATATATGATCAAGTGTGAGCCAAGTACACCAAACTTCCAGCCAATTACCTATATAAGGTGGGATCAACATCCTCACCTTTCATATCCTTGGTAAATTTTAATCCTGAGCAACTGGAGTAAACACACTCCTAAAATTTTCTATTTTAAACTTTCTTAACAAATCTAGAGCATACTTGGTTTGAGAGAGATAAATACCATCATCTTTTTTCCCTGTCACTAATTTGGTTCATGTTATGCTCTGTAATGATAAAATCATCAACATAAAGTACAATAATTAGTAGTCCACCATCATCAAATTCCTCCACGTAGAAGCTTGGATCATGAGGACTATCATTGAAACCTTGAGTTTGGAAATATTCATCAATTTTAGCATACTAAGCCCTTGGAGCTTGTTTCAAACCATATAGTGACTTCTTTAATTTGCAAACCATGTGTTCTTGTCCTGGAATTTCAAATCCTTGGGGTTGAGTCAAATAGATTTCTTCATCAATTTTCATTCAAAAATACATTATTTACATCCATTTGGTGAAGAGATCACTTGAAATGAGCTGCTAGTGCTATAATAGTCCTGATAGTACTAATCTTTGCTACTGGGGCAAAAGTTTATGTGTAGTCAATTCCGTCTTTCTATGAATACCCTTTCGCCACTAATCTTGCATTGTGTTTTTTAATGCTACCATTTGACTTGAATTTGGCTTTTTATACATAGTTATTGTTGACCACATTTTTGTCTTTGGGCAAGTCCACCAATTCCCAAGTGTTATTCTTTATCAAAGAATCATATTCATTTTGCATATCTTGTTCCCATTCTTGTTTTCCTTTAGCCTCATCATATGTTTGTGATCATTGGTCTTCATTATGGTTGTCATTAGAGCATAATTAACTCGATAAGTCTTCTGATAAATCTCTTGAAGGCTCTTGTTTTTTTGACTACTAGATTCCTCATCTATGTCAAAAGTTTCCTTTCAACTTTCATTTGTTTCAAAATCATTAGAAGACTCATTATTATGTATGGTCACTTGTGGAATAGGAGATGATTTTATCATATCTTCAAAACCTTCATTAGAGTTGTCATCCCTACTTATGAACACATCCTCCACACTAGGATCATACAACCTATATCCTTTCCTTTGATCATCAAAACCCACAAAGATGCACTTAACACTCTTCTTATCAAAATTATTTTCTGTAATCTAATTTGGTACATTAGCAAATGCTTCACATCCAAATAATCTAAAATACTTGACATTTGGCTATTCTCCACTCCATGCTTCTTCAGGTGTGATATTTTACAAACAAGTTGTGGGAGATGTATTTAAAATATGAGAAGCAATATTGGCAGTCTTAGCCCAAAGAAACAAAGGAAGATTCTTAGATTGTAGCGTACAACGTGTCATTTCTACTAAGGTCCTATTCTTCCTTTCAGCTACACCATTTGTTGGGGTGTATATCTATTAGTCATTTCTCTCTTAATCACATGAGACACAAAAATATTTGAACTTGTTGTTCACATATTCCCCACCATTATCAGTTCTTATTCTCTTGATCTTATTCCCACCTTGATTTTCCACAAATGCGTTAAATATTTCAAATTTGCTAAAAACTTCATCTTTTTGTTTTAGTAAAATAAAACTTTCATTGAAAAATAATCAATGAATGTTAAGATGTACCTAGCTCCCCCCTTTGATGTTGGATTCATAGGCCCACATAAATCAGTATAGATAAGTTCAAGAGATTTACTTGCCCTCCATTTAGATCTTTCAAAGTTATCTCTATGTTGTTTACCAACCATGCATCCTTCACACACATTTGTATTTACCTTTATACATTTGTATTTTTGGAAGCATATATAGTTAGGAAAAGAGGCTAGTCAGTGTGGATGAGGACAAAGATAATACTCAGGTGGATTCTGGCCCTTGTAAGCGGACTAGGGGGAACCTGAAGAAGAAAGCTGCTATTCAGACTTTGGACTACAAAGATCTTAGGTCTACTGCTGAAAAAATGAGTCTTCTGGAGGCTGAGGTTGCTGAGACCCTTAATAGCCTCATGTAATTTATGTTCTCTATTTTTCTAGTTCTGTCTCTATCTGGTTGTTGGTTTGTGGCTCTCTGCTTGTTTTTTGTAGCTAGTTTGGTTTTTTGCTAGCTCTTTGGCTACCAAATGTATTGCTTTATCCTCTGTAGCCTTTTTTGTTTTGGACTTTGGTTTGTTGTGATGATTGTAAACCTCTTAGGATCTTCTTTGTAAAGGGTTTTAGGGCCCCTTCAAAACCTATTATTACCTTAATCCAAAACTTTGATAATTTAAATGACCATACCTTTGATACCATAACTCACTTGTATAGGATCCTATAGTAATATAAGGTTTCTTATCAACCCTTTCTAAAAATTTGTATGTACCATCACTCTCAATTCTAGCTGCCACTATTTTATATCCATCATTAATAATCTTGATTAAACACTTATTTGGATAGAACTCCACTATATAACCATGTTGAGTTATTTGACTAACTGAGAGAATATTTCTGGTTAACTTTAGTACAATATTTACATCTGTTACTGTCCATTTTTTACCATCATTTCCTTTCATTGAAATTGAACCTATTCCTTCAGTTGCATGCGAACTATCATCACCAAGAAATATTCTTGCACCTTTACTTTCTTCTAAGTTGTTAAAGAAGTTTTTATTGTAAGTCATATGTTGGCTAGCTCTTGAATCAATATACCATGTGTCACTTGAATTTCCTTGAGTAACCAAAGAAAATATCATTATATTATGATCACCCTCTTCTTGAGAAAAAAATGATTGCCTTCTTTGATTAAACCTCCTTTGTCCATATGATTTCTCAAGACATTGATCACTTTTATGGCCTTCTTATCGACAATTATAACATATGATAGAATTTTCTCTTTTATAATTATCTTTGTAATTTCTCCATTCATTTTCTTGCTTTTGAAAACAATCTCTCTGTTGATAATTCTTTGATTGATTTAATTGTCTTTGATTATTTCCATATTGGTTCCCTTGATTTGGTCATTGATTTTCATATCATTCACCTTGAGTATAATTCTTATATTTTCTATTGGCCATGAATGCTTGAGTACTCTTACTAGACTTGCCCATGAACTTTTTAAGCTTGTGTTATTCATTTAACAAAGCACCATACACTTCTTCTAGTTTGATATTCTCAAAATTTTCAGTGAGTTCTAATGTATGAATGAAATTATTGTACTCATTTTGAAGACTTTCAATTAAAAAATCTATTATTTCAAAATCTTCATACTTAACTTTCATCATTGCAAGTTCATTTCTTAATTTTTTCAATTTAGCAATATGATCATTCATACTATCACATGTCTTCAATTTCAAATGAGTTAATTGCCTTTTGATATCCATCACTTTGAACTTGCTAGTTCTTTCATACATTGTTTGTAAAGTTTCCCATATTTTCTTTGTTGTTTTCAAACTTTGAACATGTTGCCTAACCCCTGCACTAATTTGCCATAAGATTGTAGCTTGTGCATTCATATCCATTTTATCCCATTTTTCATGTTTACTTTCATCTATAGGTCTATTTTCTGTTACTAGCTCCCATAAACCTATCATTTGCAAAATCAATTCCATTTCACATATCCAATTGACATAATTAGAACCATCTAGTTTTTCACTAACCACAATATTAGAAATTTCGGAGACAGTCATAATTATGAACACAATACAAATCACACAAACACTGGTCTTGAAAACTAAAGCCTCTACCACCACATGCACAATAAAATTTGTTATCAGCCTTCTTATACATCAAACAAACAAGATCTTTTCATCAAACTCTTCACCTTAACAACCAATTGACAAGTTCATTCTCCACTTTCCTCATACATTTGAATAAACAATTCACAGGTTATGTGAACGTACCTTTCAAGATTACAAAGCTCCAAGATTCCTTTCAGCATTGCCTTTATCCTTCATTCTAGAGCTCCAAGACTCTTTCCATGCAATTCAACTCTTTCCAAATCTTTCACGTAGTTCTACAACAACATTTCCAGCAAAAACAAAGCAAAGGAAATAAAAATTACAGTAAACTTCACTCATCTAATAGCTCATAGCTCAGAGAGTTTGGACAGCTTCTCCACTCCTACGCAACTGAGAAAACTACAAAAGGCTTTCAACATTCAATAGCTAGAATTAACCATGATATCAGCTAGAATTTACATTCCCATATAAAAGCTCATACTAAGCACACAATGAAGAAAAACCAACAGATAGATCACTCAACAAATAGACCCAGCAAAAAACTGAGAAACAAAGCAACTTAGCTACAAAATGGAACACACAACAATCCTTTCCCCTTGGCTCTAATACCATGAAAAACAGAGCACAACAAAACACATACACTAAACATACCAAATACACAGAGCATAACACTTTTACAAAACTGAGCGTGTGAAAAGCTACGCCCAGGAAGTCTATTTATAAGCATATGAATATACATTATTACTGTCAAAAAGGCTAGATAGACCATTTATTATGGATGGTGATGAGACAACTGTTGGTCAACAAAACACTATTGCACATGAAATACGTACAGATTTGATTAATTTATTTCTAACACCTCAAAGGGATATCAATCTCAGCTTTGCAAAAAATAGTCTTCTTGATTCATGAACTTTCAAACATTAAAGCAGTTGTAAAGTCAAAAAGTAGAAGGATAGACAAAGCACATAAACAATATGAGAAAATAAATGCTCTAGAAAGAGCTTTGGAAACATTCAAGGAAATGTAACACGTTAGTGTAAATCCATGACAGATCACTCAGAGACATGCATGCAAACACAGAATCATAGACCTTCATGTCAACCATTTGACAGTCCACCACGAGGAGATTTCATCTCAAGGAATGAAATGAAACTTTTTCTCTAATGTCCCAGCAAAGGCTTTGGCTCTAAATCGACATCGAGCCTTAATAAAAAAGACAAAGATTGTGAGTTACTAGAAATATAGTTTATGATCATACTTGGAGGTCACATACAAAAGCATTTTTGGTATCAAAGAGGGATGAACACAATTTGTCGTCATTTATATTGAACTATCCCGACGTTCATCATCAATAGTGCAATTGTTGCAAACCTTCATGGTTTGTCATTAAATGATGACCTAACACTTATCAAACCATATGAGAAGTGGACTTATTTTATAACACATGCCAAGGAGAATGAGAGATGTTAGTTGGAGCACTTAGAAGAAGTGTGGTTTCATAGCATGCCATAATCGCAAGGAAAAACAAAGTACATGAAATGCTTGGTAGAACGCCTCAAATAAATGTGGTATCATGGATAGCAATGATTGCAGGATATGCACAAAAACAGCTTGTTGAAAAAATTTAGAAACTTTTAAGCAAATGCATCGTGTTGGGACAAAATCAAATTCGACAACCTTTGCCATCATCCTGCCTGCCCACACAAAGAGCCCAAACTTTATCGGTTATAGAAGGATTATCGAATGGTAAATGTGGTGTTGCACAGTAATAAAGTTCCTTTGAAGAGGTGGCACAACTTTGAACAAGCTCAGTTGTACATGGTAACATCCTACTTCATTTAGCTTTACAATCACGACGAGGTCTAATCAAACCTATAAAGCGTAGGTTTGAGAAATAAATTCAATCAAACATCTCTCTTGATCTAATCAAGTTGATGAAAATTAGATCTTTGGCAAATTCTTAACAATATGATGAGCAGAAGGTTCTTCCATTTGGAGAAGTAATGAATATAATTGTATTTTCATGGCTAAGGAATTGGGTTGCCTTATCCTCGTCATTTGGCAGCAAAATTCTCTCTATTACAATATTCTCATTATTTATACTTATGTGTGCTTCATACTCAATCAAGGTTAGCATGTAGTTAAGGGACTCTTCAAGGGTTCTGAAGTTACTAGAACACACTAGAATATTTGAGCAGATGAGTAGATGAAAGATAATAAGTGGAATTCCTTGAACCATGTGGGAAGGGAATAATGAACACAACTAATGAGATTTGAAGCTTTGTGTATGACGAAGGAACACTTACTATATGATGAGATCCACTTTTTTGCTTCACTAGTGAAGAGCCAAACAGATAACTTTTGGGGATTGAGGTACACGGGAAAACACATGGTATTGTTGAATGTATTGCCAAAGAAGATGGTAAAGTTTGTGCTATGCTGCAAAGAGGATGAGATAGATAATGCTCAATGTCATGAACATTTACAAAATGCATCAGAGGTGAAAAATACATAGATGGTCAAGACAAACTTTTACAAACACTAAGGAGGACTATGAATTCATGGTTAGAAAAGGATACCTATCAAATGCAATTGGAATATATTTCCTTTAAAGTTAAATTGTCGCTGTATAGGTAACTTGTAATGGGGTTCAAATTGTCTTTTCGTAAAAGTGATTTATGTCATTTATTATAACTATTAGTTAAGATTTAGTTTTGATTTTATAAAACTTAAGTAAATCTTAACTTACATCTAAAAGTAGTTACAAAAAGTAATAACTTAGGTAGTTATTTTAAGTGGTTAATTTAGATACTTATTTTCTAAAACCTATGAAGTGAAGACTTTTGCATTGTAAAAATGGAGACTCTTACAAAGGGCAGACTCTGGAGAAATTCTTAGAGATATAGTTTGATAAATTTTGTGTTTACATTTTGTACAAAACAATTTTTGAGATTATACAATTTCATCTAGATGAATTGCTATTAGTTGTGCTTTTTGAATTGTGCTAATGGGAAAAAATTAAAGATAATTTTTATATAATTTTTAGTTGTTTTATCGGTGAGATCATTTTTCCTTCTAAGACATCTGATTTCCTCAATTGTTATTAATAGGATTTCTTTTAAACAATCACACATGATTACAGGCAAGAAAGAGAGCAGATTATAAAGTTTGTTCAATTTCTGCTTTTCTTCTTAAAATGGTGCTTCATTTTTGTTTTTTTGGGCTTCAAAGAAAACATATTTGTATTTCTACTGTCTCAGATTTATGTTGTTTCTGAAACACTTGTTAAACAGACGTGGTAGGGCGCAGATACAAGTGTCTTAGATGTCCATTTAAGTAGTGTCTGTTGAACGTCACTGGTGTTCGCATGTCCATTTTTTTGAGTTGTGTCAATTGGCTCGACTGCCCTCTTTGAGCGAAAAGAAAAGTCTTGGCTATAGTTTCCTACAAGGCTCTTACGGACTAGGAGTTATGCATAGAAGTAGAGAATTGCTAGGAGTTTGTCATTTGGGTTGCTTTTTAATTCAATGGGCAATAAAAATGAAGTGATCTGCTCGAGTTATTCCCATAGAGAACTTGGGAACACTAATGCTTAAAAATACACTGTTCTTATGGAACTCAAGCTAATCAGTAAAGCTGTAATGATTAAAACCTTCAAGGTTGTTGGATGTAGGATGATGAGCAATGAGGAATCATACATCAACCAAAATAGGTCTCTAAGTTTGACAAATTCTACTATAGGCAATGATTTCATTACGTCGATAGACATCTATAGTTAGAAAATGGGTCTCACAGACTCGTGTACATAAAAAACTAAGTTGGATTTAATTTTACGACTGAATGTTTGATTCTCTGCCCTCTTTGCTGGTCTTCCAATATGAAGGTGCTACAATCACATTGTAGGGTTGTCGAATAGTGCTGGTAGTGGAAGACCATTAGACATGAATAACTAAAACTTAAAGTATTCTCTATCCTACTATGGCATAAGTTTCTTTTGTAGCATCTTTATATATACTAAGTAGGCAGGGGGTTAGGGGAGCTAAATCACTATATGTCAATTTTCACTTTAAAATCAATACAACATTAAAATTATTATCACATCTCACATTATTATTAAATCTATTATGCAAGTGACTAACACAATTTCACATCAACATAAGAGAACACTAGACTTATATGAAAATCCAAAAGGGAAAAACCATGATGAGAAAAGTTGTTTGAATGTATGACCTAGATCTAGCCTCAAAAAATAATAATGATCTTACAATAATTTTATAGATACTAACCCACATGAATTTTAACCTAAGATGAAGACACCAACCCCCAATCAAATTTGTACACCCCAACCTTGAGGACACACAAATCCCCTAATCCAAATAATGTGAGGCACCAACCTTAATTACAAATGAGATATAGTACATACAAGAGATATGTCAAGTGGACCTTCCAAACTCAGCCTTCAACATCTACCTAATTTGATCTACTTTAAAACACTCTCTATATGTGTATAAGACATGCATATTTGTTTGCACCCTTCATCACATCTATACTTCTCCTTATTGAGTATATAGCTTGCATAACTTCTACCACTTTAGTCACACCAACTGCACATTGGAATGGAATTGATTGGCATTTATAGGCATTCCAATGTTATTTACATCTTCATGTTGATGTAGAACATATTTATATTATCTCCATGTTGGCCAAGTGTACATTAATTAAACCAGATGTTTAGTCAACCTAGTCCTAAAGCCAACACTGGACCAGGAAGATAAAGCATCCAGGGTTAACCGAATCAAGCAAGAACAATTTCGGAGCACAACAACACGTTCTAAATTAGAATAACAAAGATACATGCTTTATAAGCATAAATCCAAAAATGAAACAAGAGAATTGAAGATGCGGAGTAATGAGAAGATTTGCAAACTTTGTTAGACAAACATCATCAGCATAGCATAGACTTCCAAAGAACACTTTTTGGACCACCAAAACATGAGAGAAGAATCTCAAGGCAATGTCCAACAACGTGCCAAATATATCATGAATATGTCTAGAATAAGTCAGAACATCCAAAGTAAAAACCAAACACTAAGATAGAATCAATACATTGACATCAATGTCAACCATACTGAAACAATAATTAACTTCACTTTTTCAAAAATCTCCCTCTTTGTGATTGATGACAATAATCATCAATGGCCAACAATTTCTCAAAAACACTTCTCCCCGTTAGAAAGAATAATTATATACTTCCAAACTTCTCTAAACTTCTCAAGCACAAAGTTATCAAACTTTTCAAGCATAAACTTCTCAAACTTCTCCCCCTTCGACATCAAGGACAAAGGTAGATAGCAATATAGCTCAAAAACCACATTGCTCCCCTTAAGAGGAAGCCCCAAACATTAGCCTAGACAAAAACATGCATGTATTAGCCTAGATGAATGCACTATCAAATGCACTTAGTGTAACACTAATAATTAAATAGTTGAGATTTGATTTGATTTCTGCATTCACTATCTCTATGTCCAAGCTTATTGCATGAAAAACAATTACTATTTAAAGTTGAAGAGTACTTGGTTTGAGTGGGAGCATGAGACCTCCTGAACACATTTTTATTCTAGATATGAGGGGAAACATTATGAATAGATTTCCTTGCTTCATTAATGACCTTGTCTTCTACTAGATTCTTGTCAATAGGGTTAGGCATTGGTTCCACTATCCTATTTTCCTCTCTTAGGTTTAGTTATTCTTCTACCATATTTGACCAACTTTTATCTTTTGAGGCATTCATAGTCATAGCTACATCCTTGGTCTAATTACAGACTTGTGCTAGTAAACAATTGCATATGTAATTTTTCTTTACATAGTAAACATTTCCATTAGTTCTTGTACCTTCTGCAACCAAACTTATGAAGCTTCCCTTTCTAATTTCAAATACACTCTCATAAAATATGACCTTATATACCATTTGATACACATCTAACTCACACCCAATAGGTTATGTCTCAAACCTTTAACATAATAAACATCATCATTTTTATATTACCATTAATATAAATGCTTCATTTTCCACAAATCGGTGCAACTTCCCCTCTTGCAAGCTTGACTGATCAGCCATCATATTTCTCAAAGTTAATAGACTTGTCTCTATGACTAGTCATATGATTTGAACATCTAGAGGTGATGATCCATGTCTTTGGTTTCACTTTAGTATGTAGAGTAGTCTTTATAGATTTATCTTCTAAATTTCAACACTATCCATCATTATTTTCTTCTATAGCTAGGAACAAGTATTCTTCATTTAAGTCATCTTATTATTCAAATGAGTAGCGCTTTGTTGAACAAAAACTTATCTTCTACTTGTCTCTATCATCTCTTCTGATATCCCCACATTTCCTCTATAGTTATCCTTTCCTTTGTAATCATCATTAGGTCTTCCACTATAATCCTCTTTATACATACACCTAAAAGCACAACATCCTATTCTTCAACAATTAATTTTTTTAAGGGTAACTTACCTTTGTACATCCCAGTTCCTCTCTTCAATCTTCTTACAATTTTTTTTTCAATCTCATCCAAGTCTTCATTCTCTCTTTTTTTTTATTCAAGCTTCTTTCTGGATTTGAATGTTGCTTCCTTCCTTTCCTTCTTGATGTCATCTAATTCTAAAATCTCAAAGGCAACAAGTGACCCGAGGAGCTGATTCACAATGTGTTTATTCATGTCATGAATTTCCTCAATGTCATACTTCTTCAGTTTATATCATTTGGGTAATGTTTTCATTATCTTCCTCACAACTTTACTCTCTTCTACCAATCCACCAACACTTTTGAAAATAAATTACCATTTCATTCCCTTAATCATTATAGCCTTCAATGTTTTCATCACCAAACATTCACACATTCTTAAATTTGTGTTTTACATTTGTAATCTTGGCTTTCTTTGTCTTCTCATCTCCTTCAAATACATTGTTTATCTTGTTCCAAATTTCTTTAGCTGACTTAGCCCTTGTGATTTTCTATACACTACAATATTCAAGAAAGCTACAATTTTAATAGCAGCCTTTGCATTACTTCCATATGCTTGTATTTCATCCAAATTTTTAGGGTCATTCTATGACACGGTACAACTTTTTGTAATGTTTTCTCAAATATCAGCCAAAATAGTAGCTAAATGATACTCCATCCTTTCTCTCCAATAAACATAATTTATGCCATCAAACTTTAGAGTCTTGAAGGTATAGTCTTGTGCCATCCTAGATCTTCCTCAAGCAATTAAGCTTCAAAAGGGGAACCTCACTCTGATACCAATTGTTGAACACACCACAGGACTAAGAGGTGGGGGGGGAGTGAATCAGTCCGGACCTTAAAACACTTAAATACATTTGATATTCAAAATTAAAACAAGCATATAATCTCAACAAAAATAAATTATGAAAGCATGAACTACAAAAGACACATGAACACTAGATGTACATCGAAAACCCAATCAAGGAAAAACCATGGTGAGAATCAAACACAATATAAATACAATCTATTAAAATGTTTCCTCTAGAACCCTTTACTCCTAAGAGGACTTGCAGATCTAAGGTGCACAACCTTAGGGAAAGATACAAATGACTTGCAAGACTTAAACACATTTTTTAGGGAAATATACATAAATTTGCCAAGAGACTCACTATCTTCCGCTAGAGAAAGGAATAGCTAAATTGGAATAAACAAGATCTCTTGATCATGAAATTTACCTTGAATCATTGGCTCAAGTGATTGATATCGTTCAAAAATATTCTTACTTTAAACACAAAATTTGAATACTATCACACTGAGAATATCATCATCAACAATCTTTCACACATCTCACGTACCAAATTTTCTCGTAGATCATTCACACCATCTACACATCAACATACACTTATTTTGCACTTTCACTCATACATTTTCACTCCTTTATATGCAATATTAATCATCAACACCCTTAACTTTGTTACATATATCTAGTCGGCTAGGCCTAAAATATCAAATGTAGTCCTCTCCAAGAGATAGAGAGGACCTAAAAATATTGTAATACAATATTTCCAAATGATTATAATGGAGCGCACAGACTAGCACATCCTCCAACATTGGCATCAACTAAAATGTGTAGTCGAACAATGAAGCATGCCATCTAGTTAGCCCCAAAACATTCTCCAATGCATGAAACTAAATGCACATCTACACATGTCCCAATGAGACTCATATTAACATCCAAACTCAACCACCAAAGAATATATAGACCAAAAGAGTATGATGCAAATACAATACACAAACACAGTCAGCCAAATACCATAATAGCTAGCACACAAAACTCATAACATCATAATTTCATTTTCCAATAAAGTTATCACTTAAAAACTGAACAGAAACATTGCACATACCACATGAATAAATATTCAAAACTATAACACTTGAATTCACATATCTTGAAGCTACCAAGAATACTTAAAACATATTCTAATAGACAACCTTATTGACAAAAGCAACAACAATCAACTCTTCTAACTGAGTAGTAGAGGACCTGCAAATCTGATAGTGTAATATACATAGAACATAGACATCACATTTTCAACCATAGCACACAATATTCACATACCGAAGGAATGCAAGACACTCCTGCATTGGGACATTAATTTTTTTTACTAGATATTGAAAATACTATTGTACCATCCCTCTAAAAAATACATCAACATCTCCATCAAATTTTGGTAGGTTGTGGGGAAGTGTTGAAGGATTATAATGGTGGGTTTATTTCGACGGTGAGGCTCCCCTTGTGAAGTTAGACTAATCACCTTGCCGAAGCTATTGTTGCCTACCATGATTTGAGCATGGCCTCTCAATTGAATTAAGAAAAAGTGTGTCTTTAAGGGGATTCTAAGAATATAATTCAATATCTTAAGTGGTCCCAATGTCCTTTGTGGACTATCCAAAGTTGCATAAGGGAAGCCATCAAGATTGTTGAGTCTATTGATAAGTGTATCATTCCCCACGCTTTTATGGAGGCCAATTGTGTTGTTGATTATTTTACTAACCTAGGGGTCCTTAGCAATGCAAAACAATTATGGACTAAGGAGGATATATTGTTATCTAATGTTATGGATTTGATAGTGTATGAAAGGCTACATGCTCATGTGGGAAGCATTGATTAATTGATATGGAAACCTCCTTACATTATATTTTTTGTTCCACGTTGCCTGACTCCCATATTTTATGGGTGTTTTTCTTACTTGCTGGGACTTGGACTTTTTATTTTCGTCAGTCTTTGGTTACTAGTGTGAGGTGTAGATATTCTATTGGGCAATAGTAACTGTCTAGAGCCAATTAACTATGAAGGGGTGAAGAAGAACGCTACTATCTGGTAATTTTTGTAAAAAAGGCATGTTACTCCTTACCTAGAAAGGCTTCATATGTATGATCATATATTGTCCAAACTTTTTGTTAATGGTTGGAAGGATACCTATGTCTCAGTGTATGGAAAGAAGGTTGACCTCATAGAAGATCTTATCTCTAAGAATACTGGCATTCCTATGGGTGGAAAGAAGGTCTTCTAGGATAGAGAGGCCTTGTAGGAAGTAGTATGAAAATTACCTAAAGGAAAAGAGGGGAAACACCTAGTTAGGAAGCCAAAAAGTAGCTTTGAAATGAGCTCCATCAAATGCCTTTAGGATACTATCCTTAAGGTACTAATGCACTATTTCTCCTTTAATGGTCACTTTACCAATGTTTTTGGCCATCATTTTGTGTTGGTTAATCATTTCAGATATAAGGATAAGATCTCTTTTCCTTTTTATATTTTATATTCCTTGAATGTGGGTATCATAGATTTTAAGAACCCTAAAAATTCTATCTTGCACGAAGGCCTTATTATGCTTATAATGGAGTATATTAAATCTCTACCCACCCCCTCTAAGAGTAAGCCTCATATTTGTAAGGATTTTACCCCTTCAAAGGATGAGGATTCAAATTTTATTGTGTCGAAGGATGAGGGATATGATATTGATGAGGATTTTGTGACTACGGTTGGAAACAAAAGGGGGAAGCCAAATTCTAGTAAAATTATGAAAAGAGGTAATATGAAAAAGGCCTCCCCTATTTCCTCTAACTTTTAGGAACAAAGATATTTTCATTCTTCTCATTCAAGTTATTCTAAGGATGGTTCTAAGGACAAAGGTGGTAGATCACCATTTCCACATCATTTGAACCCCAAATCCCCCCATCTAAACTTGGATAACGAGACTCACGATGATGCCTTGGGTCTCACTAGGGATATAGTGGTGGACACCATTATGAAGCACAAATGGTGTTTCCATGAAATCAAAGATGAGCCTTAAGATTAGGTAGATCTATTCAAGCTATGCTGGGTGAGGGTGTGGAGCATGGTGACTCATGGGTGGATAAAGAAGGCAAAAATGTGGTTGTATTTCTTCAAAAGGTTGCGATTAAGTTTAAAATCAGACGTGGTCAAGTTTAGCCATAATGTGATTAAATGGTCACCAAGTAGTATGAAGATATTGGTTGAGAAAATTGAAAGGCTACAACAAGGCAATTTTCAATTCATCGATTTGAAGGACAAAGGCAATCAGGATGGTTCTAAAGAGGGCAAAGGTCCATGCACCCATACCAGAGGCCATCTCGAAAAGGTTGTTGATCAGTTGCTGAAGGACTTGCATGATATTAAGAAGCTTTATCAAGAGGCTTCTAAGCATGAGGTTGAGAGTGTTGAAGTCTTAAAGAACCTTAAGTAACTCATTTCTTGTGTTTTTGTCTTGTCTTGGGGCCTGGTGCCTTGTTGTTGTCTGGTCTCTTTCCTCTCCCTTTTATTTATCTATTGTTCTTGTTTTGTTTTTATGATGTCTTGTTGAAGGTAGCTTTTTGTATATAGGGTTTCAGATCCCTTCAAAACCTGTTTGACCCTTTAATCAAAACCATACACCAGATAATTCAATAGTACTAGAACACATAAATAGTCTTTCTTGCATATTGGAGCTTCTACTACACCGTCCTTTCTTCATCATCATACTATAACACATAAGTACTCTTTCTTTCATATTGAACTTCCACTACACCATCCTTAATTCAATCTGTTGACATCGATGGCAACATAAGACACATTGACATCAATGACAACACAACACAATAACTCAAGTTTCCAACAAATCTCTTGATTGGTCTATTGTGTAACTAAAATTTAAGTAATCTAAATAGATAAATTATTTCACAAGATTATTTATTGATAATATTATTTAATTTGTAGGTTGTAATATTGACTAGTACATAATAAGTGTCATTATTGGCATTGAGTTCTCTTGTTCTATTTGGATTCAAATTTACTAGATGTATTGGGATGATTTCAATCCTCTATTCCTAGATGGTCCTTCCTTGGACTATCTTGTTCCTATAGATTCTTATAAGAATTGACCATTTGATAATAATAGAACTATGCACTTCATCACTAGGAAATACATGATTGTTGTTATGACATTGTGACTTATACTTATACTAGTAATGCTCTAGAGAATCTAGATGATTCTTTAGCCTACTAGGTATAACTACTAATACAAAAATTATGAGATAGTTAAACATATTTATGTTTGAATTGGCATCTTGGCACTGAGAATTTTCATATTCTAGAATTATAAAATTCATCTTATGTTCACTCATAGGTATCCTGTGTGTACATAGCACCCAAGGATGAGAAGTGTAGTTAGATGACGTGTATTGTCATCTAACATACTCCTACATCTTTATAATTTGGTGTTGCTTCAAATTGGGCATTTAGTAATTTAATGGAACAAGATTATCATCTTTCAAATTTAACCACTTCGGATGAATACTTGTTAAATATTTTAGGATACCACTAGGGACATCTTCTTTTTTATGGTAGCTCCTCTAGAGTTATATGAACTTCATTGGATGTGATTGATGAGGGCACATTGAAAATCTCTTTTTTTCTTCTTTGTTTATTTAATTCGCATAGTTTGGGATTAATTCAGACATCCTTAAGTAGCATCATAAGACTCATCATCATCTTTGTATCTTGTTCTGCTTCCATTTTCACATGGTTCTACATAGTTTAATGTTTTAGGAGTCGCTTGATAAAAAGACAAAGGTATCATAGACCTTTTATTTTCTTCCTTCACATTCCTTTTAAGATTGGGAAGAGATTCTACGTGCACAACTTTGGCTTTTTTTTTCCCTAAGAGGACATATTTTTTTTGATAATTTTTCATTATATTCAACACTTGTAGTTGAGAATGTATCATCCATCCAAGAGAATCTACATTAAGGTTGCATGAATTCTCTTCTTCTCTCTTATTGGGGGCCTTTTTCACCATATGAAGTTTTATCCTTACCATATTTTATCTAGTATATCTTTTATTTTTTTCTCTTTTGAGGAGTTATTTCCCTTTGGTTTTTGACATTTTCTCTATTTGTGAGAGATTCATTTACATATAGGTGTTTGATCAAGCCTTATAGATAATGCCTATCATTACATGGTTTCTCATTGTAGTTTCACGTAAGAGGATGTGTTAGATATGAATGAGATAAAACCTAACTAATTTCACTTGGAAATTATTTCACACCTTATTACTTAAGTTTACTTAGAGTATTCTTGTGAATTTATATTTTATGTCTAAAGACATACTATTCAGATGCATGCTAGAATCCTATTTTGTTTTACATCTCACCTTTGTTTATATATACGAGTGTTTTTTTATTGTAATGAATAAGATAATCAAATTGTATATATTAATCCATTGATAGAATAGAATTATTCTTTCATGTTGGATCTCTGTTGCACTTTCGTGGAAACTCCCTAATCTTAATGGTTATCTCTATAGAAAAATATTGCATAATATAGAGCACTTCATACCCTCTCGAACTCATATATCAAGAAAGGAAGAAAAATTGATATAAATTTGATGAAATGAGAAACAAAACTCACGAGTACATGTTGACATATACAAGACATATCAACAATCATAAATTTATCCCCAGTCTCTAAAATCAACCTTATATAAAGTAAATATAAATTTATGATCTCAAGATAACTATCTAAATGATATTTTAATCTTATAAAATACATTAAATTTTAAATTTGAATACCTACCTTAATCCTCATATGCGTTATTGATTATTCTTTTACTTATATATATATATTTAATTATTCTAAATTATCAATGTGCCAATCCAACTAACACTCATTATTAATCTACTTTATTGGATTAGTCTATATTCCACTCAAGGATAAATCTAAGCAAAAAAAAAAAATTGAAAAACTCTAAACATTGTGGACCCTTAAACATAGTGCAAGTGAAATCAGTCTACCCATGTGGGTTGCACTTGATTGTCCTCAATCATATGCATGGGGCCTAAAAGAAGCAAGAAGACAAAGAATCTTCACTTTTTCATGCTCATCTTATACTTTTTGTTTGCATTACATTGGATCACATTTTTATGGGTGGTGGTCAGTACACATGCATTATTGAACATGAATCTTTCCATCGACAATCGCGTTGCACATTGTTTGATTGATAGTTCAAGTTGTGCATTATTAAGTATACAACATTCTATTTTTATTAGAGATATTTTTCTTCAAATATAGTAAAAAGAATAAGTAAGAAATGACACCTTATATAATTAAACTTCTCAATTTCAAGCCTATTTTCAACCTCCCAAATCATATCCCCTATTCTAATACTCCCTTCTTCATCCATGATACTGATTCATGTTTGTGTGGGAACATTGAAACCCAACTTCCTCAAACCAAATATGCAAAAACAAATCATGGATCATTCCCTTTATTGAGATGCATAGTACATATGTCGCTTTAATTATTCTCCACGAGTAATTGATGTCCCTTATCAACTTTATTGCACATATTCCTAACATTAATCATTTACCAATAACATCAATGTCATGTCTGAACATAAGTGGCCTTCTCATACGAGGCATCTCCCATGACGTCTTCTTACATCCGTGATAGTCAGAATCATCCCCTTTATTGAGATGCATAGTACATATGTCGCTTTAACATTAATCATTTACCATGAACATCAATGTCATGTCTGAACATAAGTGGCCTTGCAGTGCTCATACGAGGCGTCTCCCATGACGTCTTCTTACATCTGCGACAGTCAGAATCATTTCCTCAAAGGCGCGAGCCCATTTGCATTGGGCGCAAGGTCATGTAACTTTATTAGCCCCGACCTGTATGGGGGAGAAATGCCTTCATCGGACGAATTACGATTAAAGTGCCTTTTGAATAGTATTAATGAGATAAATTTAAGTGCAATTCCAATGTTTAGGATATTTTTAAAATTTTATATAATTTTTAGTTTCTTTATTTCTTTAGTTAATCAAAGTTTTTTTTTTTAAATAAAGCCAATCACACAGCAGTACAGGCAAGAAAAAGAGCAGTTTCTAAAGTTTGTTTCTTTTTTCTTTTTTATCTTAAAATGGTGTTTCACAGTTTTATATGTATATATATATATATATTCATAAATGTACATGTGCATGTACATGTACATGTACATATACATATACTTACATCTTTTTCTTTTTACTCATTTTCTTACCTTTTTCTATATCTCTATCTCTCACTCCTTCCCTTTCTTTTATTTTTTTCACCTCTCTCTACCCCTACCTTTATCCCTCTAACTCACCCTCTATTTCTCTCTCACTCCTACCCAACCTCCTCTCCCTACATCTCCCTCCCTTCCTGCCTTTCTTTCCATCTCTCCCTCTTTCTCTACCTCTCTAACATTCTCAATATCTATCTCTCCCTCTCCATTAGTCTGTCCCCCAACTTTCCATCCCTCTCTTTCTCTCTCTTCAACTCTATCTCTCCCTCTCTCCTTCCATCCTTCCCTCTCTCCTCTTTCTATTTCCTCTATCTACTTATATATCTATCTCACTCCATCTCTCTTTCAAGACTCTTTGTCCACCCGCCTTTCTCTCTATCACTCCCTTTCTCCCTTCTATTTCTCTCTTTATAACTCTACCTTTCTTTATCTACCCCTCCCACTAAATGAATCTCTCTATTTCTCATTCCCTACCTCTCCCTACCCCCCTTTTCCCACCTCTTTACCTCTCCCTCCCTTAGATCCACCCCCCCTCCTCTCTCTCTCTCTCTCTCTCTCTCTCTCTCTCTACAATTTGAGTTCAAATTTAAAAAAAAAACACCAATCTATGTAGAAATAAGAGATAAGGAATCCTATGTGATATTGACATTTGATATCAAAAAGCATGTTCAAAAATACAAAATCACATTGGCATATAATATGGCCTCGATATCAAATCAAACTATGGGAAAGTGATCGTTAACATGTCACATCAAAATGATTAAAAAGGGAAAGAAATGATATATTTCAAAGAGAACAAAATCTATATGTATAATGACCAAAATAACGAAATATCGAGTGCATTATGCAAAGTCACTGAAAAGGATATTAAAAAAAACATGGAAGTAGAATCAAGGGTTAAGGGGTCCTATGTAATATGATGTCTAAACAAGGGAAGCAATATTACTTCCTTTGCATAGACCTCATATTGCGTGCAAATTTAAGGAAAAACCTAATGAAGGCTTACTTGTCACCTAATATAGTTAATTTGCACAAATTCCTCAGATGCTACAATATAATTTATAAATCATTATTTACTAAAAGTCATTTGACATTAGATATACATTTGTGAAGCCTATTAATCAACTTCCTTAAAAACATAATGAATATAATTCTCATGGAATTCATAAGATACATTAACAATAAGGGGTTCAAGCATTATGTTTCTGCTAATGGTGTGTTGTTAGAGACTATAATGTAGAGTATGTGGTAAAATGTTGGAGGGGGTTTTATGGAAATTTTAAGATGCATGAATGAAATATATTGTGACTCGGTGGTGGAACTAAAAAACATCATTCTCATTATTGCTCTACAAAAAAAAGCTCTAGCCAAAAGAGAAAAATGCATTTAACATTTCCATTATAGCAAGCTATGCACATATTCTTACACCAGCTCAATGGTACAACAATGGTTTTTGTAGTGAATAATGCATAAACAAGAAGGGGAGGTCACATAATGAGAAATATTACATGATTTCTATAGAGTAGCTAATACAAAACTTGTTGAATGCCAAAAATTTATATTTATTATCTGAAAAAATAGTTGTCTAGCTAGTCCAAATACTTTCTCAAAAGCTATCCAAATACATATCCTTTGTTCTCGATCAAAGATAATAAAGATCAGGATTAGAATAAACTTTACAGAGAGATAGAGAAGAATATAAATTTTACTTAAACCTATTGGGATAATGAATTTTTTTTTCAAGTGCATACTATTGAATTGCAATGACTTGAACCTATTTTTGAAGCAAGATTGTAATACCGTGGAGTTTGATTGATTTAATATCCAAATTAATAACTTGTCAAAGTATAGAAAATTAGAAAGTCATTACAATAAATATCTACGATAAATCTTGAGAATTGTGTTTTTGAAATTCTCTTTACGGTACTTAGTGTGACAAGAATGAGGTTGTAATTGATCGATCAAATGAAACATTGTTTGGTGTTTGTCTCTGTATAGTAGTGTGCATATGAGTCCATTTAGAGAAGTGTGTGCAACAGTCAACCACAATCTTAAAAGTTCCATGCCCGTCAAGTAAAAAAAGAGTTTGATACGTAACTCGTCAGTTCCATAAGAGGAGATGAGCATTTGTGCGACACAAATGCTAAACTTATGGAAATAAGGTGTTATAAATTTGAGTTAAAAGAATCAGTTTCTCACATGGCCAACATAGTGACAAATTGTGAAGTCAGTGAGAGAAGTTGTGATGCCATCAAGGATAGAGACATATTGTGGATAAAGAAATATAAGAAAAGTTATTTAATATACACAAAACCATTGCTTGAATAATCAAAGTTTCTTTTAAAAATAGATAAAAATAATTATACAGCTACATCATCCAATAACAAAATAGATAAATAGCAATATTTGAATTAAGTAAAATATGTTTCTAAATTTAGACTATAGAAATGGAAAAAAAAAAATTTAATTAATCAATCTGATAATAAATTACATTCTAAATGAATGCTTAGAATGCAATAGTAACCTGACTATAGTAGGAACTAAAAATAATTGTAACGACATGGATAATGATCAAGAGTTTAATCTACCCTCCTAAAATTTGAAGGTTTATGTCTAAGACACGTTTCATTAGATAGGAATTATTATCTACTATGTCTTTTTCATACTTGAAAGGATGAGCTTCAAGTATTTTATTGGAAAGTCAAGTTTGCTACAATGAAAGTATGAAATAAAACTAGAAGTAACGATCAAGTGCTGGTACTTTCATCTTGACCAACAAAATTAATCATTGTGGCGATTAAAAAATATGTGATAAAATAAAGAAACGTGCATCAACACCGAGAATGTAAAATGGATGGGACTAAATCTTTGAGAAATATGAAAAAAGTGCATAGGAAAAATATCAAGTGAGACTGTATGAACAAGAGACGAAATACATCTAAGTTCTTGTCAATAGTGAGTGTGGTTAATTTAAAGTAGATAAAAGTAAATATGAAGATATAGAGAGAGGAAGAGGTATAGAAATAGATAGAGAAACAAAAAGGGGTAGAGGGAGAGAAAAAAAATATCTGTATGATGTATGAGGGATTGATAACATTAACCAAGATTTAAAAAAATTAAAACATTGAATGGCTTGGATAAAATTTAAAGCAATTTGATTAATGTGTATAATGATAGTGAATTGTTTTGAATAACTTAAAGTTGGAGGCTTTATCTATTAGTTAAAATTAATTGATAAATTATCTATAAGAATAATAGTATTTAAAATGTTAATAAATAAGTTTTTAATTATATTTTTATTAAATATGTGAGTTTAATTTCTAAAAATGTATTTAATTCATTTTGTATATAATAAATACTACGTAGTAATTAGATTTTATTTTTTAATATGTGAAAAATTATAATGGTAATAAATAGTTAAAAGTATTGCCAATGTTTATAATTGTTATATTCAAACTAGTGACTAGAATTTTATTTGTTTAAACAAAAATGTATTAAAAAGATTTAGAATACAACAATATACTTCAAAATAAATATAAAATAAATTAATATATTTATTTATTTATCATGAATTAAATTAATGAAAATTTTAATTATAAATTACAAGCATCATATAATATTTTAAATTTATTTATGTATAAGATATTAATTATATTTCCTTCTTTAGAATTTTACATTTAATAAAATTTTAACTTTTATTTAAGAAATATTTTACTTCATTTATAAATTGTATTATTTAATTCTAGATATTTATTAGTGTATAACATTTATATTAAAATAAAATAAAACTTATATTAAAATATGTAAATTAAATTTCTATCATCTTTAACTTTAGATAAGAATATACCCAATATGTCAGGTACATGTATGCACAAATTTATGAGAAATGGGCTATATGGTTAAAAAAAACATTCAATTTATTTACTTTTATGAAAATCACATTTACTTGTTTATATAATGATGAAAGTTGATAGCAAAGAACTAGAGTATATAATAATAAATGATATATTTGTTGCATGTACAATAGGCATAAATGATGTACTATCGATTTGACTCTGCATAAATGTTGATAAGATTGTGCACAACATTTTTATACTTTTTGTTGAAGAAAATTAAATTTCATGCCCACATAAATTAAGATAGACCAGTCAAATGACAAAGAAATCATTTTTTAAATAATTTTTGTTAAAATATTTGCATGTTAACTTTTGGAAGGATAAAAATTTATTTTAGTTTATAAAATTTTTAAAATTGATTGGTGAGAAGGACAATAATTAATAACTACTTAAGAATTTTAAAAACATGATGAATGCATTAGTATTCCTGCCATGGGTAGGAACTAATAATGAATAAAGAAAAAAAAAACAAGACAAGAAAAAGTGATTCAGACCAAACAAAAATATGCAACAATTGCAAAGGATTTGTTTTCCTATAGTTTGCTAAAAAAAAATGTATAAATTCTATTCAAATTTTGTCTAAGGTTTGTAAAGTACTACGATGAGACATGTATTTCCTTGCCTTACCACACACTAACCTTTGACCAAACTCTTTGATAACATTCTTGGGGATTTTCTCTAATCTTTATCATCATAAAATGTTTCATTAACCCTATCAATCCGGTGAGAACTACATTAGAGATACCACTCAAAGTTTTATCAACATTTTTCTATCAAGGGGTATACTTGTAAAATATTTTGATTATTCTTTTCTCAATTGAATGGAAATAATAATGAATTATATTTTCATCATTTATTTCTTAAGGTGCACTTTTTAATTTCATTGATTGAATATCATTTAACTTATATTTATATTGTATCAATTTTTTTGTAGATCCCAATATTCAATCATTTAATCATATACTTCCCAAATTTATCAAAACCTTATTTTTCTCTTGTCTATAGTTTATTTTTTCTCTTCAATGCTAGGATTAGCTTATGTCAAATAAACAAACTGTGTAGTCTCCCTCCTTGATATACTTTTATTTTGATGCATGGATAGATATTTATGGACATGTTTAGATACATTATGATACTCTTGGTTGATGCTTATGGTTTTGATTATATTTTGATGATACTAGTTGATGACCATTATTTTATGTTGACAGATGATATATTATGTTTTATGTAGATGATGATGTACATGGACTATGTTGATGATTGGATAGCTATTCATATTCAGTGATTTATGTTTACTTATAATGTTTTCATGTTATGTGCTAATCTTACTTCATGATTATATTGGATATGTTGATGTTATTTAATGATGTTGTATCTTCATTATGATGTATTGTTACTGAATGCATGTAAGGGATGATGTCACAACACTCAGTGTGAGCATGGTGTGACGTTGCGATTCTCTTACCACTTATTTGTTTACTCCATGACTGTATTATATATATGTAGAATTGCAAGTACTAGATATCGACTCTACTTGGTTTCACAGGTCTGAGCAATGTCTCTAATCCTAATGGCAAGTTGAAATGGAGAATGATTTAATTTTCTATCACATTCAAGGCCTAGCCATTACCTTGTTAGTTCTAGTATTTTGATTATGTGGTATTTTATTTAATTATTATGCGGGTTGATTTTATTGTGGTAATTAATTAATTAATCATGTTATAAGTTTTGATGTGTAAATAATAAATCACATTTATTGTGATTTTAATGTCATTAAATAAATTCTTTTATTGAAGCTTTTATATTTAAATGAGAATTTAATTTACTATATTATTTGAAACTTTTATATTTAATTGCTAATTATTTATTTATTCTTTTAGTTTCTTTGGCTTTATTGGTAAATTGGGGGTTTCATTTAGTATTTATTATTTTTCTTGTGTGTTCGAAGGTGGATCTGGAGTGAGCTTTATGCTTTGCATTGAAATTTCTAATTGGGTTTTATGCATGAAAGAATTATTATTATTATTATCAAAGAGTTTGTAAAAAAATATTTTTGCATTATTATTGTATTAGCCGAATTTTGGAAGAAGTTTGCAATATTGTTTTGGATAATTTTTGGTATTTTTGGAAGACGAAATTTCTTTTGGATTTTGAAGAAGTTTTCTATGGAATTGTTCGTTGTGGATTATGTATTTGGGGAATTTATTTGTTGTTGTTATTTCTATTGGCGTATTCTAGATTTTGGTTGTGCTTCAACTTTCTTCAAATTTTGTTCATTCTTCTTATTCCAAGTTGGTGATTTCCTTATTCTAAATTCTTGTTTCATGTATTTTGATTTTGGAAGAAAATATTCTCTACTAAGTGTTTGTAATTGTCTTCTGAATTTTGAGAATAAATCTAGGTAATATTATTTTTAGAATTTCATTTACCATGTATGAGGACTTTTGGTTTTTTGCTAAAACTTGTTTTCTGGGTGTGTTTTCTGTATGCTGAAAAGATTAGTTTTGTTAGCATATTCTTTGTAAATTTGAAATTAATTTTGTATTTTGGTTTCAATTCTCTTTTTACGCCCTATGTTAGTTTTGGCTTGATCTTGCTAAAAATTATCGGGCAAAAATAAATTATGTTTGGGATCCTAGTCCTAGTCGAGAAATTGTTTTATGGTAGAATTCTCAATATGGAGTCATTTATTTCATCTCTGAGTAAAAGACATCTCTTTTCAAATGGGTTTGATTTTTTTGAACCTTGTGTTGAGTTTTCTAGAGTTTGTTATGAATTTTATTTATGTTTCATTTCATATTTTATTACTTTTTCATATGCACCAAAAGATTTAACATATGTGCTAAAAGAAGTGACATATGCATTATTTTGAGTTACATATGCGGTAATCTAGGTCACAAATGCATTAGAAAAATTAATGAATGTGCTAGAAGAATTAATGAATGAGCTAAATAAATGTGTAAACGCATGACAAGAATGTGCAAATGCGCTAAAAGAGTTCTCAAATGTGCGATTATGGTTATTTTGATCTTTTGATTTTATTTTTCAAGACTTTTGAGATTTTTATTAGTTTGAGTCAGACCTGAGACTTGTTTTCGAACTTGAGATTTTCTTTGATGAATTTCTAGAAATTGATTAATTTAATTTTGTGGAAATTATGTTGTGTTTCTTGATGTTGCATAAGAGATCCTCTCTTGGAATAATATATATGAAGGAAATGTACTATGATGACTCAATTTATCATATGAGAACCATTTGATTATACATTGCAAATGATTATGAGATATATAGGTGATTCATGATTTGTGTTTTGTCCCTAGACTTTAGGAACATGTTACGAGGAGTGGCCTCCAAGTGAGTGTCAGGTACTAGAGAGAGGACTTCTAGGTGATCTCATTTGAAGTTATTTGTAAATAATTAATAATATCAAATAATTAATCCAGATGGGTTAGGTAGCAGGTTTTCACATTAATAAGATAATGAAATGTTTTGGTTCCCCACTCATAGCCTAGAGTGCTAGTATAGGGTCAAGATGAGATTGGGAAGGCCTTGGAGAGGAAAACCAAACTCCTTTGACTCTCTCTCAAAGGTTGAGATGGTTCCACATGGGTATCATGGGTGTTGGGGCAAGTCCCCAGGGTCTCCATTTTTTTTTATAGTGATAGCATGTGATGATACTGTCCCCTACTTGTGTCCTTTGTCTTTGCCTTTTTTTTAAGGAAGTCTCTATTTAGACTTTGTTTTATATTGGAGACTACCTCTTATGTTCATAATCTTTGTATATGTTGTCTGTTTGTTCTCTTGTAAGTCTTGATCTATGGCTGATCCTATGTCTTGTGTCAATAGTATTTATTATTATTACCATTTCCATATTTTGTTGTGATCTTTGTGAGATAGGTGTTAGTCTAAGTTTAGTGTGTGTGAGGCCTTATATCATTCTTTAAAGCACGGGGAGTGGTTCCTTTTGGTTCCACATGGTTAGGTGGTTGATTCCTTCTTCCATTGGGATATTTTCTCCTCATTGGATATTCATGAGTACTATGGATTATTAGAGTAGTTGTATATCATGTTTTCTAGTTGTAGTAGATGATGTATATTTGTATCAAGATACCTATACATGATGTAATATGTAATATGTAATGAAGACTTATGTAATTTGGGTTGGAAGGATATGGATAATAGTATTGTTAGTATAGGTTCATTTGATGAACTAGTATTTAATGGATATAATGTAAATAGACATTGATCATTGATGGATGTTGTATATTATCTTATTTTTTATAGTTAAGTAATGACATTATGACACCCTATGGAAGAATGTAAAGAATTTTTATGTTTCTGATTTATTTTGTTGTGCACGTAGTTTTTCGGTTGTAGAGACGTCACTTGCAGATCTAATTTTTTTTTTTTTAATTTATTTTCTATTTTTAAATTAATTTTTTAGAAAATTAGAAAAGAAAATCATAATTAAATAAAAATCTATTTATAATTTTTGTCGGTAGGGGATTTTTTTTGGGGGGGGCGGGGGGGGCATGTGGTCCCCTAAATAGGGCAGTACCTTGCGCAGTGGTACAACACAATACCCCTACATAGTACTATCTGTGCAATACCTCTATGCAGGGGTACCACAAGGTACTATTTTTTTAAAAAGTTTTTTTAATTAAAAACTTTAAATTTTTAATGCATTTTTATTAATTTTTTTCAATACAAGTTTTATAATAATTTTTTTTTTAATTTGGTTTTTTAATGTTTAAAAATATATGTACATCTTTCTTTATTAAATTTTAATAAATTTTTTAATGGAAAATTAAAAAATGTGTTTTTTAAAATTTATTTTTTATAAAGGCTTTTATCAAAATTTAAAACTCTATAAAACAGTCAATTTTTCTTTATAACTTTTTTTTTTAATAAAGTTTTTCATGGTTTTTAATAAAAAAATAAAATACGAAATTTGGAATAATTTTTTTTGTCTACCTATCATACCTATATTGTAGCATTCTCCAACTGACAACTAGTGGGGGTTAGTTTATTCCTACATTTTCTTAAAGATTCAGAGGCATCTTCATCTATAGTCTTCTCCAGGGCAACTTTTTTATGGCATCATCTTCATGTTTCTAGATTTGCATTGTCATGTTGTATTCTCTTGCATGAGCTATATTGTAACACATTATTATAAAGTTGCACACCTCTTTATACCTTGTTATTGGTGACATATTTGATGTAATCCGCTTCTACTTTGTAGATTAGGAAATATCTTGTGAGACTTGGTGCATGGCTCTAGTTGAGACTTAGATTGTACTGATTGTGCACGGCTCTATTGAGACTTAGATTGTACCAATTTGTCATTGATCAGTATCTAGTCAATGCTCAAGAAAGTTGTCTCCATGCCTGATCTTCATTTTTTTGCAATGAGTGATTCATCTATCATTCTTCATCAACATTGGTACTTGGTTTTGTCATGCTTTAACATTCTTGGTGCAACATTGGCTCTATTTCTTCCTAATGTGAAGGAGCATTGGTCGACATCATTGGACCATCTTTGTAGGAGATTCTACATTGAGGGGGGCTTCTTGGTCTATCTTCTTTTCTCTTATGGGGGGAATGTTTCCTCACACGAGGTTTTGTTCTTCTCATTCTTAATTGAGAGAATCGTGTGCTTTCATCTCTCGAGGGGAGATATTTTCCATTGAGTTGTTCTCTCCTTCTCCATTTGTGAGAGATTGCATTACATTTGTTCATGGGTACCTAACATGGTCTAGTTTCCCAAACCCATCTTTCATTGTTATCTTGAGTCTTCATTCATCTAAGTTGCACTTAAGCGAGGGTGTTAGTGTAAATTATGTCTCATAATTACATTTTACTTAAGTTGACTTAGGATAATGCATTCAATGTAGTTTTCATATGAGATAGGGAATAGTTTTATCTAGGGAAGATGGTTGTAGGAGAAATTCTACCTTTTGTGGTGATATCTGGTTATCACATTCCACCTTCGATGGGTGATTCACCTTGAGAAGAATATTTTATTGTTTCTCTTACCAACCCCTACCTACCCTTGTGTCTCATTGGGTGACATGTCATGATCATGTGCTCACATATCCATATGACATTGCCATTATAAGCATGCTCATCTTCATTGTATGGTTGATCCAATTGATCCATTTTTGCATCTCGGTGAGAATACAATTTGTTCTTATCAATATTTGTCTCTCTTGTGTTATTCTATTCATATTGCATAATAATCTTCTCCCTAAGTTGCACTTAAGGGTATTGGAATCAAGGAACACTGAGGGGGGGGGGTGAATTGGTGTTTTGTAATTTTTTACCTTATTAACTTGGTCATTCAACCACTCAATGCAAATGAAGAAAAGTAATAGTGCAAAAACATAAAGAAAAGATCAACAATACCGCAACATCAAGATTTTTTATGTGGAAACCCAATTAAGGGAAAAAACACGGTGAGATTCAAACCCACAATATTAATATACTCTTCTAGAAGTATTAAAATATTACATAAGGAGAATTCACATGCATTTAGGTACATTGCCTAGAGCTCAATGCTCAGAATTACAATAAGGGCTACAACTCAGAAGGCTTAGTGCCTTACAAAATGATTACAAAAGATGCAAGAGGGTTTGAACTATTGAATAGCATCAACAAATGCCTGAGTATAGTTACAGTTAAGCGCAAAATATATAATCTTGCTCAACTCTACAACATGGCTCTTTTATGATATTCTGCATCATACTGGAGCACAAATCCTTCAACTGCCCACAAGTACTCATACATTCATCACACATAACCATCAATCAAAAAAGTGATCAAATAAACCTATCTTATATATCTACATCACCAATTTAGGACTTCATCATGTTGGCCCCAAAACTGCATAAAACATGTTACACAAGGTTGACTCAATCTGATCCAAAAAAACCATGTGAACCAAAATAAATTGTCCACATGCTTCCCACATGTTTGCTCAACATTATTGAACATAAAAACAACCACCAAAATCACTCCACACGATGTGCACAAAGAATCTTCACATGTTACTGCCAATGAACACTGTTCTAACCAGATTACCAATCTACCAGATCTTTAAATTCACAGAAGACTCAACACCAGAGGCCATAAACCTAGAGTAAAGCAATTTACACGTCCACAATACATCTATGAGATCCACAACACCAAATACTCAACACAAATGAATAACCAACTAAATTATTATACACTTTGTCAAATGACCTGTTCTTCTCATTGGACCTCACCAAATCTCAATCAATTTTCTAATATGAGTGAATCATGAACTGTGGACTAGATAATTGACTCAAGTTTCTATCAATGACAACATGTGATTATCAATGTAGTGTCTCTTTCCAACAATCTCCCCCTTTGGCATTGATGGCAACACTTAGTGAAAAATGACTAAGTATCGAACAAAAACCAAGATATATACACTGCAACCAAAAACCTAACTACTAAACTCCAAAACTCAAGGCTCTCCCTAAGATCAACATTTTTCACTCATCTACTCTCCCCCTTTGACATCAATGGAAAAGGTAGAGTTTTGTAAACCAAAAATTGAAGCCAAAAATTCTATTTACATATGTACATATAGTCCTTTCACAAAAATTTGAAGATGTCTACAAAAGATTTTTTCATTGAATTTAGGTGGCTATTGGGCAACCCTTCTTAAGACTCTCCAACAAAGTTATAAGCCCACTAAAGAAGTATGCAAGTGCCTCTGCTGATTGAGATCTACTGGATCTATGGATTTCATGGCACTTTGGGCATCTTCTAGACCACTAATCATGATATCCAACTTGGGAGTAATGAGACTACGAAGTTCAAAGACAACCAATTATTTTCTTTTTTTCTATACTCAAATTCTTGATTTTCTCAACCAAATATATCACTTGGTCTTCATGACTGCTCAAGGAGACTGATAATGGATCAAATGATTGAGATATCTATGAAAGTTGATCCTCATGCTCTTTATCTTTTTTTCTTAATATCCCAGGTGAACTAAGATAGTGTTAGGCATGATTTGTAGATATTCCCATTCTTAACAACCTCATTCACAATATCATTTAAGGACATGGGAGGCTTAACATTAAGTTTGCCTTTCTTTAAAGACTCGTCAAATTCAAATTGTGATTTCTTACTAGATTAGATCCACTGGATAATTTCTCCTTGGAGATTTTGGTGGCCTTAGAAGCTTGGGCTTTAACCTCCTTGACTGCTTCATCAAACTTTATCTCTTCTTCATCAATAAGAATGATTACTCTATCTTGTCCTCTCTTTCTCTTTCCTTCCCTAGATGGTTTGGCATGAGGCTTAGGCGAACTAACAGGTTTCTAAGCATTAGAGGAGGGTGGAGAACTCTTTCATTGTTTAGACTTAGGGGTAGGGGCTTCCTGTTTAGCCTTCTTTAGTTTCACCATGTCTTCTTCTTTCAGAATGTTTTGCTTTCTAGCTCTCTAGACCACCTCTTTGGTAATCCCCATGCTTTTTGCCAACTTCTCTACTTCCTTCCTCACTTTCTTTTAAATCTCTGACTTCTTGAACTTAGAGTATAAATCCATTCTCTTCTCTTTGTAAGTTCCAAACCTTTCTTTTGACTTATCCACTAGTTTTCTCAATAAGTGTTGAGCATATGCATCAATAATGTGTCCTTCCACCTCATACCCCATGGGAATGATCCATGAACTTCTTGGTTCTACAACTTCCATTAGACATTGGTTGGTATCAACCATAAAGCAGATAGTATCCTCATACTTCTCCACTATCTCCTTAGGAATTATTTCTCTGCTTTGCATCATGCTCTGCAAGGATTTGAGGTATCCCCACAAAATACCATCCCGGACTGTAGAATCTCGAAGGCCATGAAGTGTTTCATTTATCTACACTGTCATTGGTTTGTCATAGGCCCACTGAACTTTTCCAACTCCTAGAATCTCATTCATAAAGTAGAAGTATAGACATAGGATCAAAGTTCCAAATTTAAACAGATGCTTCTTATCCTATTTGATCTTCTTCAAATTTCTTAATAGCTCACTACAAAGCATTTCACATAAATCATATTTCTTATCTTCCTTTAACATTTTATAAGTAGCATAGATAGTCGCATCAGATACTAAATTATCTTGAATAGAGTGATATATCTTGTATCACATTACCATTGATGCAAATTTGATATCACACTCAAAATTATCATTGATTGTCATTGCCCTTTTGTGAAATTGAGAACTTGTAGCTTCTCTTACCATTTAGTTCTTCACATTCCTGAAGGCAGGCACCTCACCAACTGAGCTCAAACATGTTACCGCTCGAATTGAATTCCTGGTAATCTGGTAGGGTTTGTCAAGCCACACAAATTTGTCATCGATTCTACTCAAAATGTACCATACCCACTCAGGCTCATCGAGCACCAGAAAGCTTATGAACTATGTGAAACCCTTCTCCTCAATCAACTTAAATTGAGGTTTTAGACTTCCCATTCCATCAATCATGTGCTGAGTGTATAGCTTCATCATTTTGGAACTTTATTTTAGTGAATATAAGCCCTCATATCTTCCGCATGGAACACTCCATAAGGAATTGATGAAAACGTGCCACCTGGATCATCCTCCATGGACTTATATGGATTCTTCTTGAAATTAGGTCTTTCCCTTTCAGTGGCATCAACTAACAACGGGTTCATAATACCACAAGATGCCATATCTAAAATTTTAAGCTTCAAACTCAGAAATTGTCAATCGACAAATACCTTTCAACCGGATGCAAGAACATGACAAATCTTCTTTTTGTTTAGAATCTCTTGAATTTTTGCTTCATTGCGCTCTTCTACTCTCTTGCTTTGAATGCAAAGTGAGAAATGAATAGGTTGGTTTCATTTTTATCCTCTGCATACCTAACTTTTAGGTATAATAAATTCTCTTAACCCTATCTTTTCCAAATACCCTCTATTTACAAAGTTTTCCCAAAAGATCATCTATGAATCATCAAGTCTAATAAAAAACTTCTAGAAAACTAGGTATAGATCTATAATAGGGGGTTTTTAATCTTATCATGAAAACCTCCCCCTAAGGCTGAATGCCTTAGCTTAGTTATCCGCTGAGTTTCCAACATCGGAATCAAGTGCTGACCCATTCATTGCATTATCATCACTCTTCTTCACCCATCTTCTTCATCTAATCTATGATATCCTCAAATTTTTCTTTTCCCTTCTCATCTGCCTTCACATTCTTGTTCTTGTCTTCTAGACCTCTCCTATTCACATTTCTACTTCTATAATACTTAGCAATGCGACCAGATTTATTGCAAGCATACAAAACAACATTTCCTTGCATAGGCCTAAAGTTCATCTAATTTCCTTTTGATTTACACTGATTAGCAACATGTCCAAACCTACTACATGCATAATATCTAACATTTCTCCTATTTTTAAGGTTATTCATCATACTTTTGCATACATTTTCCTTGTGGCCATACTTATTGCATTTGAAACATTGATCGATAAAAGATGGACCATTATTATTCATCCTATTTCTACATTGACTAGCAATACAACCAATTTTTTTGCAAACAAAAGAATTACCATTTATTTTATGAGTATTAGGTTGCCTTACCAGAGGTCTTCCTGAGTTGCTCTTCTATTGTGCTGACTTGGAGCTTTCACCCTTCTCAAATCCAAGACCTTGTGTGTCACTAGGATTCTTCTAACTTGCAAGCATCTCATCTAGCCTAGTTGAACTAATCCAAAAATTCTCCTTGTACTCATTTGCAACTTCAAGATCAAACATAAGAAGTAGGACCTACTTTCTAAGATATTCCTCATGTTCTCTAGCATCTTGAAGGTCACTCATCAACTATCCATTCTCATTCTCAAGTCTGCAAGATTCTTCAGCTTTGTCTTTCAAAGACTTGGCAATCTTTTCTTCATTCTTCTTCCTTTCTTCAATTTCCCTTGTCAATTTCATCACAATGGCTTCCATCTCATTCTTCTGAACTGCATTATCTGTAGAAAGACTCTCACATTCTTTTGTCTTTTCTTTCAGGCATTCATCATCCATGCTTATACTTTCTGTATGTTGAATATCAATAAGCTCCTTTCTCTTTTCGGGTCAGTGCAAGAAGATGAGTCCACTTTTTGGCCAAAAAGTGGAAGTGTTTTCCCTGATTTTCAGATTTTGTCTCATTTGAGCTTAAATTTTGAAACACTTAGAGATTGAATCTTGGAAAAAGTCAGTAATATAAAAGATAGCCCTCTGAGTGTAGTTTCCAAATATATAATTTATTTTAATACCCACATAATAAAAAATAACTTTTTAAATCGAGTTCTGAAAACTATGTTTTAAAAATGCCTGTTTCAGAACCATACCATGCATGTGTACGACCCACACTTTTTGACACAATTAAAATTATTTTCTCAAACCGTTTTGGGAAATGGTTTGTAACACACTGAAGATTGATGAGCATATTTTTTTGTATTTTTTTTTCTAATATTTTTTTTTTAATTAATTTTTTAATTGCCGTAATTATCTTTTTAAAAATTTGACGTGTACGACCCACATAATTTGATGTAAACTTCACATTTTTTGATTTTTTTTTTTTTTAAATACAAAAGAATTTTGTGTAGATTGATGACATATAATTTTTTTTCCAAAATTCTTTAAAATAAAAAAGTTATTAAATTAACAAAATTAGTTAATATTTCAAATTTATGGACCTGATTTAGTATAAATTAAATGAAAAATAGTTAAAATAATCAATTTTTAAATAAATTTACATATTTAGAATCTAGACAGTATAATCTGAAATGGGTTTTAATTTCGTATAAAAATTCTCTAATTAGAGGCGTGTAAACTATTTCTGAAGTTCATATTTGTGCTTTCATTCATGGAGATTTGAATTTGCAGGTCCATGTCTCAGGTGTGGCCATCCCAGGCCTATCCCGGGCCTAATCCCGAGCCAAGTGGCGGGTTGTGGAATCAACTTCCACAAAACGGGCCCCCGTTTTCAAACAAGGGCGGATTGTGGAAAAAAAGGAAAAATGCCATTTAGAAACGGGGGCCCGCTTTTAAACAAAACGGGGGCCCGTTTTTAGAAACGGGCCCCCGTTTTTAGAAACGGGCCCCCGTTTCTAAAAAACGGGCCCCCGTTTTGTTTAAAAGCGGGCCCCCGTTTTATAAAAAAACGGGGGCCCGTTTTTAAACAAAACGGGCCCCCGTTACCTTTCGGCTCGGGAGCCCGAAGCACAAACGGGCCCCCGTTTTTTGAAAACGGGCCCCCGTTTATAAGAGCGCATTTTCCAATGCGCGGACTTCTGCGAATTTGTGACTCATTACCTTGCACTTGCCCTTTCCTTGGACTTACTCAGTTGCTCCTTTAATGTATGAATGAATTTTTCAGCATCCTTGATATTTGTCTTTAATTCCTAGACTTTGGCTTTGGACTGATCAAGATAATCAAGTGCAACAAGTAGTTGTTGTCTCAAAACACTGGAATCCATTAAAGCATTGTCCTAGATCTCCCTCAAGATGTAAGGATTCTTCTAAGGAACTAGGCTCTTATACCAATTCTTGGAATCAAGGAACATTGAGAGGGGGAATGAATCTGTGTTCTGCAATTTTTACCTTATTAACCTTATCTTTCAACCACTTAGTGTAAATGATGAAAAGTAATAGTGTAGAAATACAAAGCAAAGATCAACAACACCACAACACCAAGATTGTTTTACGTTGAAACCTAGTTAAGGAAAAAACTACGGTGGGATTCAAACCCATAATATTAATATACTATGTTATAAGCATAAAAATATTACATAAGGACAATGCACATGCATCCAGACACACTACCTAGAGCTCACTACTCAAAATTACAATAACGGCTACAACCCAGAAGGCTCACTGCCTTACAAAAGGATTACAAAAGATACAAGAGGGTTTGAACTATTCAATAGCATCAACAAATTCCTGAGTATATTTTGGTTAAGCACAAAATATACAATCTTGCTCAACTCTACAACAAGACTCTGTTTTGATATTTTCTATCATACAAGAGCACAAATCCTTCAATTATGCATGTGAAACTGCAAACAACCACTCATACATGCATCACACATAACCATCGATCACCAAAGTGATCAAATAAACATGTCTTATTGTAAAGCGGAAAAATCAAACCCTAGTCGTTCTCCCCTCCCCAACTCCAAGGAGAGAGAAGGGAGAGTCACTAGGGTTGATGGTTTTCACTTAGGAGGGACTTTACATTCAAAAGAGGGGTTGAAACCCACAAGATGCAATCCCACGCAATGCAAGATTGGATTCTAAATGAGTTTCAAGGGTTGTGACATCAAGGATACCCTCTTTTGTAAAGAATGTAGATAGAAAGATTGAACTAGGAATGCATGTAAAGTAGGAAAGATTTGCTTATAAATAGAGATAGGGACATGGGATGAAGCTGCGGACCTGGAATTAGTAGTAAAATGTTGAGACAGTGCTATTCTGCAAATTTGAGCGAAAGTTGATGGGACGATGGCGCCCGGCATGCACACGGTCCTCCGAAAAATCTACGAAACGAAGGGGGATCTGTTCGTCTCTGCACAAGGATTCCAGATCTTCAATTATAGCCGCGTACCTGCAACCTACACATAGAAAAGAGAGGATGATTGGGGGGTTAGGGATGAGGGGTTTGCCTTTAGGTCAAACCCCAGTTTTGGAATTAACCAAGAAATGAGAATGTTGTAAATGTAAATGTTTGTAATGTAAACAAGTACTGATACCTTGTTGTAAGAATGTTTGTATTCTTACATGCGAAGGTGTAATGTATGTAGTATGTTGTATGTTGTATGTGATCTCCTCTTCAATGGTTGAATCCTTGTCTTGAATGCAACACTTAGCCTTGAATGGAGACTTAGAATGATCAATTGCTTGAAGGAATGCTTGAATGCTTGAATGCTTGAATGCTTGAATATCGTTTCCACCTTTTTTTTCCTCTACCAAAATGGGAGAGGAAATGTAGTTTATATACTTGTCAATTAGGGCTGATAGACTGATTTTCTCGACCTTAGGCCGACCAGGAAATATTATTTTCCAATTTGCAAACTTAAAGACCCGAAGCCCCATAAGAGACCGGGCCCAAAATAGGGCCAGGGACCAGGGCGCTGGGCGCCATGGTCCCACCTCCCAGGACAGCAGGGTGCAAGGAGGGATCAGGCCAGGGTGCTGAAAAATGCAGTTTTTGATGTCATGAACAAGTTTCGGGGTCTCCATTTAGGTTCCGTGTTGCATCGCCATCGTGAAGACCCAAATGCAGTCGAAATTGCAAGTGTCACAATTTTTGGACGCTACACTTATATATCCACATCACCAATTTAGGAGTACATCATGTTGGCCCAAAAACCGCATAAAATGTGTTACCCCAAGTCGCCTCAATCCAATCCAAAACAACCAAGTAGACCAAAATAAATTGACATTCTTCCCACATGTTGGCTCAAAATACTTGAACATGCAAACAAATGCCAAAATCACTCTGCACGATCCGTACAAAGAATATTCACAAGTTACTGCCAATGAACATTATTCTAACTAGAAAACCTATCTGTTCGCTATTCCAATTCACACAAAAATCAACACCAGAGGCCATAAACCTAGAGTAAAAAACTTTACATGTCCACAATACATCTTTGAGATCCACAACACCAAATACTCAACACAAATGAGTCTCCAACCAAATTACTATACACTCTACCGGATGACGTTTTCTTCTCACCAGACCTTAACCAATCTTTCGGTATGAGTGAATCATGGACTATGGATTCGATAACTGACTCAAGTTGCCATCAATGACAACATTTGATTATCAATGCAATGTCACTTGCCAACAAAGGGGGTTATTGGAGTAAAGTGTTATTTACTCACAATCTTAAGTTTACTTAGGTATTTCATTTTCCTAGGTAGTAGGTAAAGTTTATTATTTACCTACATTATTATTTGTGCACACATTGTTGTCAAGTGCTTGAGTTGTAACTACTCCTACCTACCCTTTTATTTAATTGAGCCACATCTTATATGTCCTTATCTGTTTGATAGAAGCATACCAATGCTTCCTTATCCTCCACATTTAATGGTACCTAAGTTTGAAAAATATAGAGGCAAAGGAGATCCCAAGGCACACATAACAAAATTTATCACAACTTGCATAGAGTTGGCATGACAAGACTATTACTTAATGAGATCATTTCCACAAAGTTTAGGTGGAAAAGCCATGGAATGGTTTTCACAACTTCCTCTTGAGATCAAGTCATTGGGTGAATTAGCAGATGCCTTTAAATGCCAACATTTATCATATAACATTGAGTGGAAAGTATTCAATTCCCTTGTCAAATTCCACAAAAGAAAATGTTTGAGATGTTTACCAAAAATATGAACAAAGACATTGGATGTGATATTTGAAAGGCACATTTGTCTACCTTCAAGGATGTCATTGAAAATGGCCCATCACTTGAGAAGGTCCTCATTGAGAAAGACACCATTGAGTTATTTAAAGAGAACAAAGATGATCCTAATTGGAAAGACAAGCCCCAATTTCGCACCAATAAATAAGAATATCATCACTGATTGGGTTTTGAATGCTAATATGGTTAGGCCAAAGATAAATTTTGTTGGTGCTAGTTCATCAAACAATCAATTAAATACCCAATGAGCACCAAGACCTCCAAAAAAGTACACACATTTGGGAGAACCAATTGAGAGTGCATTGAAGAAGTTGGTTGTTAAGAAGCTCATCACATTACCTGATAATCAACTATTTGAACCAAGGGTAAACCCTTCATGGTAAAATGATAACAAATTTTGTGAATATCCTATTAGGATAACCAGTGAACAACTGAGAGGGGGGGATAAATCATTTGTTAACATATTATAACTTTTAATCCACTTAATAACCTTTAAACAAATCAAGTACCGGTAAAGCACATACAAATGCTGGTAGGAATAGATACTGGTAAACAATACAACTTAACAATTAAACATATAATCAATGCAAAGAAACCATACCACATTACACCATCATTTGTACATGGAAAACTCGGAAAGGGAAAAACCATGGTGGGAAGACTATCCACAGTCAGATGATACTTCAGTAGAAAGTATGTGATACAATGAGGGGCCTGCACATACAGAAAGACACACTACCTACAGTGTACTACTCATTACAAAAGAGTCTCACTGACTATAGAGAGGCTACAACCATCTCAAGATAAATGGACAACAATCCAATATAGTGAACTGCCAAAAATAGCATCTACCATGCCTGATTACAGTCTCAGTTAAGCTCAATACCAGAGGCCTTTGACCTCTTCCTTGATCTCAATTCGATCACCTATGATCAACCAAATATCCTTCACATATGATATTGCATTCCAATACCATGAACACTTATTCCATTCCCATTCCACATATGCCACGATCTTAAAATGATATCTTTCATCATTTTATACAAACCCTAAGGCCTAGACCAATTAGGTCGGCCACCTTAAACATATTACAATAAGATCATTACATAAATCCATATTACAATGATATGCCATATTGTCTTAAGATCAAAACAACAATAATAAATCCATAAATCATCTTGAAACATCTCAGTAATGTGTAGAGTACACATTAACATGATACTAGTCCATAACATAGATAGGTACCAAACCTATTCTAGGTCCACCATGCCAAAGCAATGTCTACAAGTAGTTGAAGCACAATCAAAGAACATCTTCAGCATCCAGAAATCCATCTATAAGCCGCACCAACACCAATTATGCATCCTGTCAAGATTCCTTAGTGAAAGCTCTGCCGGTAGAGCCTTAAACCAGTGCCGATAAGGGTTTACCAAAGTGTATGATAGCATCCGATTATCAAGTCAATACTAGCTAACCAAAACATGCTCTAGAAGAATGTACCACATGTAACCAATTATATTCCATAGATCCAAACATGCCAAAAGTGTCCAACAAATAGTCTCTTCTGTCGGTAACACTAGATCTTCTACCAGTAACCAACCTTAACAACTAGTGTTGACATCAATGACAAAACATCAATGTAACACATAATCAATGCATCCAATAATGCCAACAATCTCCCCCTTTGGCATTGATGGAAACACTAGATGTGAAAAACATCTAAGTACCAAAAAAAATCCAAACAAGTCTCCCCATGTGGAAGACAGCCAATAAACTCCTGAATATCAATAACTCTCCCCCTATGAATGATATCTCTGTAAAGTTCTGATTTTGTTATTTTTCACATCACTATCTCTCCCCCTTTGACATCAATGCTAGAAATCTGACAAAAATATCAAAGCAATAATGTAAACCTTTGAATCTCAAAGCTGACTACTCCCTCGAAGTAGTAGCACCACTCATTAGTGTCAGAATGAATAATATCTCTGATACTGCATATCGGACTGATGACAAATTGCATCAATAAAGTCTCTATCGGAGGGGTAGAAACCCCTAACCTGTCTCTCAAATACTCAAATAATTTCTTAGATAGTAGTATAGAGAATATATCTGTAATCTATTCTTTAGTGTTCACATAAACCAATTTGACTTCCTTTTCTTCTACCTTGTCCTTCAAAAAGTTATACTTTATTGAGATATGCTTAGTCTTAGAGTGAAATACCGGATTCTTAGACATGTCAATAGCTGCAAAGTTATCACAGTAGATAACTACTGGTTCACTATAATTTACCTTGATATCCTTCAACATTTGCTTCATCCACAAGACTTGAGTGCAATTAGTTGTTGCTACAACATACTCAGCTTGTGCAATAGATAAAGAAATGCATGACTATTTTTTGTTGATCCATGAAACCAGTTTCTTTCCAAGAAAGAAAGCTCCACCAGAAGTTCTCTTCCTTTCATCAGTATCTCCTGTCCAATATGAGTCAGTATATGCACATAAAGTAAAGTCATCATTTTTTAGAATACCATAAACCATATTCTGTTGTTCCTTGCAAATACTAGAATATCCTCTTTACCACACATTCATGATTTTCTTTAAGATTACTTTGATATCTAGAAACAATACTTACTGCATTCATAGTATTTGGTCTAATCTAAGTTAGATATAATACACCACCAATCATAGACTTAAATACCTTATCAAATTTACTGGGGTAGAAGTATCCTTAATAGATAATTTCTCAATTGTCACCATAGGAGTACTTACCCATTTGGAATTATCAATACCAAACTTCTTCAACAACTCCCTTAGATACTTAGTTTGACATATAAAAATCCCTTTGTCAATTTGAGTAATCTACAAACCTAAGAAAAATCTCATCTCACCAATCATGGACATTTCAAATTCATTCTTCATGTTGTTAGCAAATTCCATGCACAATTTATCTTCTCCTCTAAAAATGATATCATCAACAAATACTTCAATAATCAAAATATCATTATTAGTGATCTTATAATATAAATTGCTATCAACACTGCCTTTAGTAAAACCAAGCTTCAAAAGATATTTATCCAACCTTGCATACCAAGCTCTAGGAGCTTGTTTCAATCCATATAAATCTTTCTTCAATCTGCAAACCATATCTTTATCATCTATCAGTGAAAATCCATCAAGTTTCTCAATGTAAACTTCTTCCTCAAGTTCACCATTCAAAAATGCACATTTAACATACATTTGATAAACCTTATAGTTCTTATAAGCTGCATAGGCAAGAAATAGTCTATCAGCTTAATTTCTAGCTACAGGTGCAAATGTCTCACCATAATCAATTCCTTCCGTTTGAGAATATCCTTTACAAACCAATCTAGTCTTGTTTCTTACAACTTGACCATCCTCATTCAGTTTATTCCTAAAAACCTATTTAGTTTTAATAACATTCTTTTTTTTAGGCCGGGGAACTAAAGACCAAGTCTCATTTTTCTCTATCTAATCTAATTCATCTTCCATAGCCTTTAACCAATGTTTATCTTTACAAGCTTCAATAACAATTGCCAGTTCAACTTGAGAAATAAGGCATACCTCTTCACTTGCCATTTTTCTTCTTGTCGTAACTCCCTTGTTCCTATCTCCAATAATTTGATCTTCAGAATGATTTAATCTTACATACCCTGGTGTCTTCTGAACTTTAGGTTCACTACTCTGATCATCAGTCACAATTGAATTTTCTGATTGTGTCGGTGTAATTGTTTCAGTTTCCTATATCGGTTGTGGCATTGTCAGTTTATTTATGATCTTTTCCACTATTGGTTCCCTGTCATATGATATAGAATTATTTCTGTACTATTCATCCACTTTCACATTAGCAGTTTCCACAATTTTCTGCAATCTTTTGTTATAACATCTATATTCTTTGCTTTGAATTGAATACCCAAGAAATATACCTTGATCACATCTAGGATCAAACTTTCCAATTGAAGCATCTATTTTGATATAGAATTTACTTCCAAAAATTCTGAAATACTTAATAGTAGGGGTATGTTCAAACCATAATTCAAAAAGGGGTCTTACTAGTTTCACCTTTAATGTGAACTTTGTTGAATGTGTAGATTGATGTACTCACTGCTTCTCTCCAGTATATATGAGGCAATTTGGCTTCCATTATCATAGATCTTGTTGCATCCAAAATGGTTATGTTCTCTCTTTCCACTACTCCATTCTGCTGAGTAGTCCGAGGTGTAGATAAATGTCTCCTGTTTCCATTTGTTTCACAATAACTGTTAAATTCATGAGAAGTGAACTCATCACCATAATCTGATCTTAGACATTTGATTTTCATTCCAGATTATGTTTCAACCTTTCCTTTTAAAGATCTTGAATTTCTCAAAAGATTCAGACTTCTCCCTTAGAAAAGTCACCCACATCATTATAGAATAATCATCAATAATAAACATGAAATACCTATCGCCTTGAAAGCTTCTAGTCCTTGTTGGACCACATAAGTCAGTGTGAATCAAATCAAGTACATCATTAGATTTGTCATGTATGCTCTTAAAAGAACTTCTAACTTTCTTTCAAAATTGACATTCCTTACATACCAGATTATTAGGCTTCATAATCTTAGGTATATCTCTAACTGCCTTAGTTGAAGTGATCTTAACAATACAATAAAAATTAATATGACACAACCTCTTATGCCATAACCAACTCTCATCAATATGAGAAATCAAACATGTCTTATTGCTAGTGTTCAAGTGAAAGATATTACCTCCAGTCTGAATACCGGTTGCAATCTCCAAACCAGTCTTGTTAATGATTTTGCATTTTCTATCTTTAAAATGAAGTTGGAAACCCTTGTCCCCCAATTGACCAACACTCAAAATATTATTCTTTAAACCTTCTACATAGTAGACATTATCAATATTATTCTTACCATCCAAAGAAATAATACCTCTACCTTTGATCATACATGCTTTGTCATCTCCAAATCTAACTTGACTGCCATTATATTCTTGAAGGGAAAAAAATTTCTCTTTATCTCCAGTCATATGATGTGAGCATCCACTATCAATTACCCATTCATCCTTATCTTCAACTCTTGCTGCCAAGGCCTTTTCTTCATTTTTGATAGTCAGTTCTGGTTCATCTTCCTTCAAAGCATAGAACACCCATTCCTTTCCATTTCTGGATCCATTAGTAGAGTCTTCTGCCGATTCATCTCCAGAGTCATCAGTTACTCCTTCCTCATCTACTATGTAGCATTGTTTACTTTTCTTGAATCTATATATATTCTGGTTAAGCTTGAAACATTTCTTAACTCTTTCCTCAAACCTTGCATTCCTTTCAAGACATCTAGATGTAAAATGACCAATCTTGTTACATGCAAAATATTTAAAAGGTTCTTTTCCTTCATACTTACTTCTAGTTGGTCCTTTAGGTACTCTTCTAGCAAATAAGGCTTCAAGTTGCTCAAGTTCTTCATCTTCTTTTCTCATGTCTTCCAATTATTTTGCATATAGGGCTTTCTAATCACTTTTGTTGGTAGATGATGATGATGATGATGATGCATGAAAAGAAGGTTCAGAATTTATATCTCCAAAAGATCCAAATTCTTCGAGCTCAAAAGCAAATAATTTCCCAATCAGAATTTCTCTATTAAATGAAGTGTTTGCCAATGTTCTTAACTCATTAATTGCACTTTCCTTCACCTTGTGAGATGGTGGAAGGGCTCTCAAGACTTTGGAAACTATTTTATCTTCACTTAGAAATCCTCCACAACATTGAATTCCCATTACAATCTCATTTACTCTTTCCATAAACACAACAATTCTTTCATTATCTTCCATCTTCAAGTTTTCATATCTTACTCAGTAACCATCAAGTTTAACAATTTTGACAGTAGGGTCACCTTCATTCAGAGTTTGAAATTTTTCCCACATAACATTTGTTGATGATTTATCAGTCAATCCCATGATCTGTTGATCAATAAGTGCACACAAGAGGGCTTCTCTAGCTCTGAAATCAATTTCAATATTTTTATCCAAGTCTGCTAGATCAGGACTGCTAGATGTTGAATCATAAGGTGTGTATCCTTTCTTAGCGATCTCCCAAATATCCTTGCCAAGACATGTAAGATGAGTTTCCATTTGAATTTTCCATATCCCATAATTTGTTCCATCAAGCTTAGGGATTTCTCTTTTGAAAATTATTGTCGGTGGATTAGAAGTGTTAGCTACCATAGGATCTACCTCAAGCAGTTAACCTTCTGCAAAAGAGGACCAAGGCTCTAATCCCAATTGTTAGGATAACTGATGAACAATTAAGAGGGGGGGGTGAACCAGTTGTTAACAATTATAACTTTTAATCTACTTAATAACCTTTAAACAGATCAAGTACCAGTAAAGCACATATAGATGCCAGTAAACAATACAACCTAACAATTAAATAGATAATAAATGGAAAGAAACCATACCACATAACAACATGATTTGTATGTGGAAAACTTGGAAAGGGAAAAACCACAGTGGGAAGCCTACCCACAGTCATATGATACTTCTGCAGAAAGTATGTGATATAATGAGGGGCTTGTACATATAGGAAGGCACACTGCCTAGAGCGTACTACTCATTACAAAAGAGTCTCACTAACTATAGAGAGGCTACAACCATCTCAAGATAAATGGACAATAATACAATAGAGTGAACTAGTAGCAATAACATCTACCATGCTTGCTACAGTCTTGTTTAAGCTCAATACTAGAGGCCTTTGACGTCTTCCTTGATCCCAATTTGATCACCTATGATTGACCAAAACTCCTTCGCATATGATAATGCATTCCAAGACCATGAAAACTTATTTCATTCCCATTCCACATATGCCACAATATTACAATGAGATTTTACATCATTTTATACAAACCCTAAGGCCTAAACCAATTAGGTCGGCCACCTAAAAGATATTACAATAAGATCATTACATAAATTCATATTACAATGATATTCCATGTTGGCTTAAGATTAAAACAACAATTAAAAATCCATGGTCCATAACCTAGATAGGTACCAGACGTATTCTGGCTCCACCATGCCAAAGCAATGTCTTCAAGTAGTTGAAGCATGATCAAAGAACATCTTCAGCATCTTGAAATCCATCTTCAGATTCCTTAGTGAAAGCTCTACCGGTAGAGCCTTAAACCAGTACTGGTAAGGGTTTACCAGAGTGTAAGATAGCATCTGATTATCAAGTCAATACCAATTGACCAAAACATGCTCTAGAAGCACATAGCACATGTAACCAACCATATTCCATAGATCCAAACATGTCAAAAGTGTCCAATAGATAGTCTCTTCTGTCGGTAACTCTAGATCTTCTACCGGTAACCAGAACCCATCTACTAGTAACCAACCATAATAGCTAGTGTTGACATCAATGACAAAACATCAATGTAACACATAATCAATTCACCCAATAATGCTAACATATCCCAAGAGAAAGGACCATAAGACTAGCAATTATCACAAGCTAAAGAATCGCATTCAAGATCTTATTGACAATGGTGCATTAGAAGTTAATGATCATACTTAAAATGAAGAGAATGCAATGTTAAAATGAAGAGCATGCAATGTTCAAGGAACCATTCCCAAAACATATGATAAGGGAAAGACCCCTAAGACAAAAAATAATGCCAATTAGTCTAATGTGACCTATGATTACACCGTCAACCATATTACCAAATTGAACAATCATGTGTCTACCATAACCCTAAAAGGCAAAGCCCCTGAATGCAATGTCACCACTTGTAGACACCTAAAATTGTCTTGTCTAATTAAATAAATATTTTATTTATTTAATTAATCCCACTTCTTCTATTAATTAAATAATTATTTATTAATTTTATTAATTCATTAGCCATTTCTACCCATGACACATGTCATTCATCTGTTAATTCTTCTCTTATCTACCCCCTTTATCATTTTATTAAACAATTTGGAAAATAACGTTGTGTAGCTAGGGTTTTGGAAACAAGATTAAGATCTTGGAGAAATTTGATCTGATCTCATAAAAAAATTGGAATTTTTGTACCAAATTTGTTTTGCAGGTTGGGAGTAGTATCAGGAGTGTTCAATCCAAAATTCAAAAATTTTGGAGCATATTTGAATTTTTTATATTTTTTCATAAGAAAATTATTTTTGAAGCAAATTAGCGATTTTTTCATATTTTCTTACATTTTTGGAAAGTTCCTAGAATTATATAGGGTATCTATTTTTTGTGATTTAAATTTGGGTGCAAAATATTTCATGAAAAATCAGATCTTTAAAAATTAGGTGTTTGCATTGTTTTGATCAGATCTCATAAATGGCTTGGACTTGTTGCATCAATCTTTTTGGGCAGGTCGAGAATAGTAGATCAAGAATGCTCAGTAAAACATCTAGATTTTTTGAAGCATCTTTGAATTTTCTATGAGTTTTTTATGATTTTTCATAAACAGTTAATTTTGTGAGAAAATTAGCGAATTTTTAAAATTTTCTTACAATTTTGTAAATTTCTCATAATCATACATGGGATCTGTTCTTTGAGGATTTAATTTTGATGAAAAATAATTCGTGAAAAATCAGATCTTTAAAAATTAGGGTTTTGCAATATTTTGATCATATCTCACAAACTACTTGGAATTTTTGTAGGAACTTTGTTGTGCGAGTTGGGAATGTTATCAAGAGTTTTTAGTAAAAACTTTAGATTTTGTGGATAAATTTTTTATTTTCTATGAATTTTGTATGATTTTTCATAAAAAAATAATTTTTGAAGCAAATTAGCAATTTTTTTGGATTTTCTTACATTTTTGGAAATGTATTGAAATTTTACAAGAGGTTTGTTTTTTATAATGTAAAAGAACTCATGGGAAATTAGATCTTTGAATTTTTCAAAAAATGTATTGTCGATGACCCTTATTTCACAAAGTCTTTGGATCTAAAATTTACTTAACTTGTGTGCTTGCAGGAGGGGTATTATTTCAAAACTATTAACAAGTTTCATGCAATACTTTTAACAAATATTTGATTTTAAAATTGCTTTCTTTGTCTTGTCTACTCTAGCAAAAAACTTCAATTAGTGCTCTAAAATGAACAAGTGTCTTATGTGTCTTGAGCAATAGGCTCCTTTTGTGTTTCCTTTTAGAGGGTATGCCTCTCAAGTAGGCCATAAGGCCAAGTGAGACAGAACGACCCAAGTAGTAACAAGCTAAATCCAAGCTCTTGCAAGCCACCATAAATAAATTTGTTTGTGACAAAAGTTGCAAGCAACGGGTGTTGGTTAGTTCATACTGACGACATGTCTCCCCATAAACCCTATAAAGCAAAACCTCTATAGGTTGGGAGCCTTCCTTAATGGAGCGTATGCTACCGCATGTATGGCCACTCGAATGGATGCCCTTACTAGACATATTTTGTGTTAGAAGCTAAAAACCTTCTAATTGTTGGCGTAGGAGGTCAGACCTCTGAAACAACTCACATTCATACAATTCTTAGTAGAGATACAAAGTTCTATTAGTTAGATGAGAGGGGGAGGGTGAATCAGATAAACTCACAATTCAACATATTCATCAGATTCAACCTCGGTAGAATTTACTTGATATGCAACTATGACTGTAAATCATTCAAACTCATAAACTGATAAACTTGAAACATCAAAACACATTTAACATCAGATTTAACATGGAAACCCAAATAGGGAAAAACCACTATGGTATTTCGGATCCACAAAGAAAATATACTCTTCTGGAGTATGCTTGGTTAAAAGCCAATCCTATTAAAGATTACATAAACACATTGCTAGATGTGACCCGGTAAAGGGACTTCCCTCAGATTTATCAAAACCTTGAACTTTGTTAGAAGTGACCTTGTCAAAGGATTTCAAACACTCATTCAGAATGTTATCTTGCTAGACGATTTACAAATAAGACTGTTAGGTCCACTCGGTTAAGAGATTTCCTGTCACTTACAGAAATAAATAGCAGTAATAAAATATATCTACAAATTCACATCTGAAATGTTAAAGAAGACTCTATGTGCTCAAAATAATCTTGTCATAAGACTTATCTTCCTCCTTGTTGGGCTTCTCAATTTGTTCTTCAATCAAATCTTCAATCTTCTGTACTCGGTAATCACCTCTGCAGTATCACTGCTCTTCTATTTTCCCGCATACTTTGTTCATCAACTTTTCCTTATTTATAAGCAATTCCTAACCACTTAATCTCCTTAATCACATTTCCCATGATTAATCTTAGCCATCAGATCATCAAACCTGACTAGGTTCATTAAATCCTTTGAACTAAAAAATGTTTTATCTTTCCTTGAAACTTGTATTCCTTCCTTGGTACTTGTGCTAAGTTATGACCGTTCAATCTGTGTTGTAGATCTTAACTCTTGAATTTTCATTGTTATTGATCCTTAACAAACTTCTTGCATGAAATTCCAATCTTCTATAAATCTTTAGCTCATTGGCATCCTTCATTTAATAATGTATTTATTCATCCAATGCATTCTGTTACTGCTCAATTGATACTTGGTTAATACTGAACTTTACTCTGTAGATATTTTGTATTTGTCTTAGTCACTATCTTGATAGTTTTGCTTGTTGACGACACTTAGTGACTTCTTCCTTCCTTAACTGATACCGATAACCTTGGTGTTTACCGACTAGATCCTTGCTCGGTAAAATAGAACAATATCAAACCTTTACTCATTCTGTTACATGAAATCTTTTCTCCTTCTTTTTCATTCTTCAAAACAATGAAAATAACATAATCTCATCACTGTCTAACTTGGTAATAGTTTCCCATTGAATAACTCATTACTCCCCTTCATTTTCACATTCTTTCTGTGTCACTTATCGACATCTTTATACTCATCAAAACATACTCTTTAAGATATGGAAACATCATACTGAATCAGAAAATTAATTGCTTGACATCAATGACAAAATAATATTATTAAGACATAAATTATCCTTTATCAATTATATCATCAATCTCCAACAACCTTCTCAATATCCTCATACCAACAAACTTATTGTAATGCCAACAATCTCCCCCTTTGGCATTGATGGCAATATGAAATTGATTTCTTCCAATTGATTCGAACTATTGTTATTCTTCTCCTGGTATCCTCTCTTCCTGTCATTAGTCTTCTCCCCCTTTGACAACAATGCCAAAAGTAAAACTAATCCATGATTACTTCCCCTGTGAAGTAATTTCCTTGTTGTTAAAACATATACAAATATATCATCTTAGTCTCGGTCAGAGAATCTTGTCTTCATTCACTATTTCCTGCACAACTTTAGACAACATCCTAAAGTGTGTAAATCAATATCAACTCATAAATAGTATTCTATAGAGTCATAGAATTGATGATTTCACCGAACTCTAATAGTGAGTACTTAATAGGGGTAGGACCCCTAACTTACTTATGAGATAATCAAAAGTGTCCCTTGGTAGTGGCTTTGTGAAGATGTCTGTTGTTTGTTCCTTTGTGCTAACTTATTCTAGCACAACTTTCTTTTCTTGAACTTCTTCTCTTAGTTAATGATACTTTATAGATATATGCTTTGCCTTAGAGTGCATTACCATATGTTTTGAAATGTTAATAGCACTTGTATTATCAAAAAATATAGTTACTAGCTTGGTAACTATCTCATTCATACCTTCCAACAGTTGTTTGATCCATGCTATATTGGTACAATTCAATGCTGTAGTGACATATTCAGCTTCAATTGTTGACTGTGAAATGTATCCTTGTTTCTTGCTAAGCCAACTCACTAGTCTTTCTCCCAAAAAGAAAGCTCCACCGCTTGTGCTTTTCCTGTCATCAATATTTCCTGCCCAATCAGCATCAGTATAGACTTTTAAGTCAAAATCATTCCTCTTTTTATATAGTAAACCATAATCTTTAGTGCCTCTTAAGTATCTAAAAAATTCTCTTGATTGTTGTCCTATGGGTTTCTTTGGGATCTGCAGAAAATCTTGTAGTTATGCCTACTGCATGTGCTATATCAAGCCTGTTGTGAACTACATATTGCACCTTTCCAATCATAGACTGGTAAAGTGTCTCACCAATAGATACAGATTCATCATTCTTTGATAATTTACAATTAGTAGTCATAGGAGTACTTACAAGTTTAGAATCCTCCATTCCAAATTTCTTCAAGATTTCCTTTATATACTTGGATTGAGTAATGAAAATCCCATTTTTTATTTGCAGTATCTGTAAACGTATAAAATACTTTATTTCACTGATTAATGACATCTCAAATTCTTTGCACATTTTATTTCCAAAGTTCTTACATAAAGAATCATTTCCACAAAAGCTAATATCATCAACAAATATGGCTGAAATCAGTATTCCACTGTCCTCATCATTCTTCATATACATGTTGCTATTTTCACTAGTCCTCATAAATCCAATCCTGATTAAGTAGGAGTACAACCTTTCATACCATACTCTAGGTGCTTGCTTTAGGCCATATAAAGCTTTGTTCAACTTACATACCTGATCTTTATCCTTCTCTTCAATAAATCCTTCAGGTTGTTCAATATAAACTTCTTCTTCTAGTATACCATTCAAAAATAGAGATTTAACATCCATTTGATATACCTTAAAATTTGTGTAAGCAGCATATGCCAACAATTTTCTCACTCCCTCAAGTCTTGCCACAGTTGCAAAAGTCTCACCATAGTCTATTCCTTCTTCTTGAGCATAATGTTTGCAAAATAGCCTTTCTTTATTTTGAATGACCTCACCTTTTTCATTTAGCTTATTTCTGAAAATCCACTTTGTATCAATTAGATTTTTCTCTTTTGGTCTTGGGACCAGTGTCCATGTTTCATTTTTCTTGATTTGTTCAATCTCTTCTATCATAGCATTCACCCAATCTTCATTGCTTAATGCCTCTTTTACTATCCTCGATTCAAACTCAGATATCAGACATGTGTTTTGTCTCAGTTTGTTCCTTGTCATCACTGGATCATCCTTATCTCCTATAATCTGACTTGATGCATGATTTCTTCTGACATATTTTTCTAATATAGGCTCGGTAGGCCCTGTATGATCTTCTTCATCACTGGGTAACTGAGTATTTTCTTCATCGGCTTTCTCGGTAAAACTTCTCAGTTGTACATATACAAACTCTTCATAATCTTCTAGTTCTTTGGAGTTTCCTTCATCATTCCTTTCTATAAATTCATCAATTTTCACATTTGCACTTTCCACTATTTTGTTAGATGATTTGATCAGATATTTAAATCCTTTACTCCTAGAGGAATAACCAAGAAATGTTCCTTCCTCGCTTTTCTGATCAAATTTTCTATTTCTGTAATCTTTGTGAACATAACATCTACTTCCAAATATTTTAAAATAACTTACATTTGGTTTCTTGTCATACCAGATTTCATACGGTGTCTTCATAGTTCCTTTCTTTAGTTGTACTCGGTTCAGGGTGTAAACTGCAGTGCTTATTGCTTCTCTCCAAAATATTTGAGGTACTCTCTTCTCTATTATCAAAGTTTTGGCACAATCTACAATTGATCTGTTTCTTCTTTCAGCTATCCCATTTTGCTGTGGTGTTCTCGGTCCAGATACTTGTCTCTTTATAACATGATCATTGCAAAATAAGTTAAATTCATCTTAAATGAATTCTCCTCCTCTATCAGATCTTAGACATTTTAACTATCTTCCTGTTTCTTTTTCAACTCTTTCCTTATACCATTTGAACATTTTAAAGGCTTTTGATTTCTCTTTTAAAAACATAACTGACATCATCCTTGAGTAATCATCCACAAATAATATGAAGTATTTATCACCATAATAACTTTGAAATTTCATAGGATCACAAAGATTAGTGTGCACAAGATCTAAAATTCCTTTAGAAGTGTAAGACTTACTTGTAAAGCTTGATTTTGTCAACTTACCCATCTAGCATCCTTGGCATATTGCATTCTCAAGTTTTTCCAGGCTCGGTAGACCTCTTACTCGGTGCTTCTTACTTATTTTGATTAGGTTATCAAAATTCACATGACAAAACCTTTTATGCCATAACCAGATATCTTCTATTTTTGCATACAGACAATTGATCTGAGTTGAATCAAGATGAAATGTATTACCTCTTGTATGAGTCCCGGTAGCAGCCAACTTTCCATGTTTGTCATGAACTTTGACAGTTCCTTTCTGAAATTCTATTCGGTATCCTATATTGTTTAGCTGTGCTACACTCAACAAATTGTATTTCAGACCTTCAAACCAATATACATCATCACATTTAGCATTGTCAAGAAGTGTGATAGATCCTTTACCTTTCATAGGACATGGTGCATCATTACCAAATCTTACATAACCTCCATCATAATCTTCTAAATTAACAAACTTGTGTTTATCACCTGTCATGTGATGTGAGCATCCACTATCTATGATCCAAGAATCATTATTATTTATGTGTGATGTTAAGGCTTTTTCTTCATACCTTTCTTCATCTAATCCATCTTTGATAGCCACATATACTACTTCCTTTTTCTCAGTCCCATCAGATTTATCATCATTTGATTCCTCATCAGCTACTAGGCATGTCTTTCTATCTCTCCTTCTGAAGTCTCGGTGCCCTCTGTATTGGTTGTCTTTCTATCTGTCATCTCGTTATTCTCTCTTTTCACTAGATTCTTTGTTAGGGCAATCTGAAGCCATATGTCCAATTTTATCACAGTTAAAACATTTTAAAGGTAACTTTTCCTTATACTTACCTTTGCCTCTCAGTAACCTTCTGGCTAATAATGCTTCAAACTCTTCTTGCTTTCTGATTTCCTCATATAGTTTGTGTACTTCTTCCATGTTTTTGTGAAATCTCTCACTTGCTCCACTATGATTTCCTTCAGCATACTTATACATTCTATCATTGTAATCATCATATTCACCAAGATGAAAAGAACTGAATGTAGATTCAACTTGGTTAACCGAAGGCCCATTGTTATCAAAATTACTTAACTCAAAAGCATGTTGCTTACCGATAGTAGCATCCAAAGAGACTAGCATGTTTGGTACAGACCTTAATTCATTAATTGCAGAGACTTGAATATCATAAGCAGGTAGAAGTGTTCTCAGCAACTTACTTGTTACATCCCTTTCTTCAATAGTTCCTCTCGCTCCTTTAATTTGATTAACAGTTTCCTTTAACCTTGTACTGTATTGGATTATGTTCTCTCCTTCATTCATTCTCATGGATTCAAGTTGTCCTCTTAGACTGTCTACTTTTTCTCTTTGAACATGTTCATCACCACCATACATAGATATAAGCTTATTCCACATAGCTTTGGCATCATTACAACCTTCTAGATCATTAAACTCTGAGTCGGTCAATGCTGATGTTATTTACATCATTGCTTAAATATGTTCTTTCTTTGCCTTTATCTCTTCCATTGTCATCGGGTAGGTGCTAGGTATAGTGTAACCATTCTCCAGATAATTTGTTGCATATTCTCCAATTCCTGATAAGTGCACCTTCATCCTTTTCTGCCATGTGGAGAAACTTGACTTATTCACCTTTGGTGCATCCCTTTTATACATCTTCGGATCTTGCCTCAAGTTCCTTTAAACTTTTCTTTCAGAGTCCAATCTCTGATACCAATTGTTAGTTAGATGAGAGGGGGGGGGTGAATTAGATAAACTCACAATTTAGCATATTCATTAGATTCAACCTCGGTAGAATTTAATTGATAGGCAACTATGTTTGTAAATCATTCAAACTCATAAACTGATAAACATGAAATATCAAAACACATTTAACACCATATTTAATGTGGAAACCCAAATAGGGAAAAACCACTGTGGGATTTCGGACCCACAAAGAAAATATACTCTTCTGGAGTATGCTTGGTTAAAAGCCAATCTTGTTAAAGATTATATCAACATATTTCTAGATGTGACCCCGTAAAGGGATTTCCCTCAGATTTATCAGAATCTTGCACTTTGTTAGAAGTGACCTTGTCAAAGGATTTCAAAAACTCATTCAGAATTTTACCTTACTAGAGGATTTACAAATAAGACTGTTAGGTCCACTCGGTTAAGAGATTTCCTATCACTTACAAAAATAAATAACAGTAATAAAATATATCTACAACTTCACATCTAAAATGTTAAAGCAGACTCTATGTGCTCAAAATAATCTTGTCATAAGACTTATCTTCCTCCTTGCTGGGCGTCTCAATCTATTCTTCAATTAGATCTTCAATCTTTTGTACTCGGTAATCACCTCTGCACTATCACTGCTCTTCTATTTCGCCCACATACTTTGTTCATCAACTTTTCCTTATTTATAAGCAATTCCTAACCGCTTAATCTACTTAATCACATTTCCCATGATTAATCTTATCCATCAGATCATCAAACTTGACGACATTCATTGAATCCTTCGAACTGAAAAACGTTTTATGTTGCCTTGAAACTTGTATTCCTTCCTTGGTACTTGTGCTTAGTTATGACCATTCAATCTGTGTTGTAGATCTTAACTCTTGAATTTTCATTTTTGTTGATCCTTAACAAACTTCTTGCATGACATTCCAATCTTCTATAAACCTCTAGCTCATTGGCATCCTTCATTTAATAATGTATTTATTCATCCAATGCCTTTTGTTACTGCTCGGTTGATACTTGGTTAATACAGAACTTTACTCGATAGATATTCTGTATTTGTCTCGGTCACTGTCTCGATAGTTTTGCTTGCTGATGACACTCAGTGACTTCTTCTTTCTTTAACTGATACCGATAACCTTGGTGTTTACTGACTAGATCCTTGCTTGGTAAAATAGAACAGTGTCAAACATTTACTCATTCTGTTACATGAAATCTTTTCTCTTTCTTATTCAGTCTTGAAAACAATCAAAATAACATAATCTCATCACTGTCTAGCTCGGTAATAGTTTCCCATTGAATAACTTATTACTCCCCTTCTTTTTCACATTCTTTCTATGTCACTTACCGACATCTTTATACTCATCAAAACATACTCTTTAAGATATGGCAACATCATACTGAATAAGAAAATCAATTGCTTGACAACAATGACAAAATAATATTACTAAGACATTAATTATCCTTTATCAATTATATCATCAATCTCCAACAACCTTGTCAATATCCTCATACCAACAAACTTATTGTAATGCCAACAAGTTTGCCACGGGGAGTTTTCATGGGGACTGGTACTTGGCTGCCCCGAAGAAGTGAGTGTCATGGAGGGGAGCAGATGGGGTCAAGCACCTAAGTATCTTCTTTGAATTTTGTAGCTTGGGGTAACCCCCCAAGTTAGATTCAACAACTATTGTCCCATCTAGCCCTAGAATTTGTGCTTGCATGATCAAAACACTCAAACATTGTGTTTGTCATTTTTTCAAGTGTATGCAAAAACATTTCATATTTGGAAACATTTTTTATCCTTTGGACAAAAACACCTTCACAGATTGGGTCTTCACTATTTGCTATGTTTTCTTGTCACAAAAAGTCAAAACATTGAGATTTGGTCACATTCAACAACTTCACAATTGGACAGAATTGCAAAATATTTTCAAAATCACATCTGGCTTTTTTAAAATTGTGTTTGTGTTCAGAACTAAGAAATTGAAAATGATTTGTCAAGAGAAAAAGGACTTAAGTTTTCAGATTCAAAGAGCTTCTAAGATTGCTTCCTATAGGGCTTTATTTCCAGTCAACCTATCCTGGTTATACATAGTCAATCATTTTCCTTCACTTGCATTTCCCTCACACATATTTTAAAAATTTGAGTCAAAAGGTTACTTTTCTTGTCCTCATCAAACTTTGCAAACCTACTACAACACAACACTAGGTGAGTCCTGCATCAAGATCCATCATCTTAGGGTCTCATTTGGTCTTGTTGAGTGAAGGTCAACTTACCTCATCAAGAGATCCATCATCTCTTTGGAAGCCACACCTTACTCTCCTACTTTGGTCTTACACTCTTGGACATTGCAAGTTTACCCTAGATTCATTTAAAATTCATACACCTCTTGGTCTTCCATAGTCTTTGCATTTTTATACTACCTTTCATTTTTGTCCAGACTTTAGTCCATGGTTGAAACTCATTCACAAAGATATAGAAGGGAAGCTAAATAAGCTTTAAGCTCTCTAAACATGAGAACTTATGAGTTTGATGGAGATGAATTCTATAATCCATTTGAACACCACAGTAATATACTAGACAATGACAACAATGACAATAACAATGATAATGATAATGACAATGACAATGCATATGTGGATTCTGCAGAAGTTGAGGAAACTATCATGGATCCCCTTTTTAATAGATTTGTTCAAGAAATCATGAAAATAGATAGACAATATTTCCTACAAGTTATGACACAAAGTGGGACAAGAATACCTCATGGATTTGATATGTCACAAATTTTGGAAGATGATCCAAACCAAATAAATACAATACAAAGGAGGCCCAATAGTGGTGGTAAGAAAGAGTGTCTCTTTCTTGAGTCACCTTCATCCCTATTTCAAAAACCCGAGATTCCAAAAACATACACTCATTCTTATGCCAGTTATGATAGAACCTCTCATGAACAACCCCACAGTCGTCCTTTCCCATGGAGAAGAGCTACCACCATGCATGACTGTGATGATACCCAAGATCATACCGATGCATACAATTACACTCAATCTAACATTCAAAATCATGACACAAGGAGACCCTATGTCATATATGGGGGCAATATCCAAGATCATTCTTATGACACCTCCTATCCCCATGGTCATGACATGTATCAACCTAGACCTAGTTCTCCTCAGTAAAATACCATACCAAGTGGTCCATATGAAAGTTATAACTATGTCTCTCCTCCATATGAACACATCTATGATCAATATCGTCCATATATGCATTATATTCTTCCTCCACTCGATGTCTTGGGCATGGGACTAGCTCAAAGAGAAAAGACACCACCCATGAATGACTTGAAAGAGAAGATAAAGGACTTGCAAAATAAAATGGTGGACATGAATACACCAAAGCAATAGTATACAATGAAAGATATATGTTCTTACCCATTTGATAGAAGCATTCTAATGCCTCCATTCCCTCCATATTTTGTAACACCAAATTTTGATAAATACAAAGGCAAAGAGGATCCTAAGGCACACATAAGATAATTTTTCATATCTTGAATTGAGGTAGTAGAAGAAGAAACATACTTGATGAGATTGTTTCCACAAAGCTTAGGTTAACAAGTAATGGAATGGTTCTCCCAACTTCCACCTAGAATTAAGTCATGGGGTGATCTAGCAGAGGATTTTATACAATATTTTTTATACAACATTGAAATAGATATGTTAGTAGCCACCTTATGCAATACTAAGTAGAAACATGGGGAATATTTTTCTTCATTTTTACAACGATGGAGAGGTCTTGCTAGTCGATGCTCTTCTGATATACCACAAAAGAAAATGGTAGAAATGTTCACACAAAACGTCAACAAGGATATCGGATATGAGCTAAGAAAATCTTGTTTGTCTACCTTCAAAGAGGTCATTGAGAAAGGAATGGCAATAGAAAAAGTCCTTATTGAACAAGATGTCATTAAGATATTCAAAGAGAACAAAGAGGAATCAAATGGGAAAGACAAACCCCACTTTTGGAATATGAATAAGAACACAGTCAATGACATGGTAGTAGACGCAAATATTGTGAAACCTAAGATAACTTTCCCTGGTGAAAGTTTTTCTAACTCAAATAATCAAGTGAACAATCAAAGGCAATCAAAACCTTGAAGAAAATACGCCCTGTTAGGAGAACCAATTGAAACCACATTCAAGAAGTTAGTGGAAAACAAAGCTTATAACACTACTAGATAATCCACCATATGAGCCAAAAGTAAAACCAAATTGGTGGAATGATGATGAATATTGTAAATATCACAAGAGTAAAGGGAATTTACTAGCAATTGTCAAAGATTGAAGAATATCATTTAGGATCTCATTGACAAAGGTGACATGGAAGTGGATGGTCACACCTCCAATGAAGAACATGCAATGTTCAAGGAGCCATTTCCTAAACATGACAAGGCAAAAGCCACAACTGATAATCAAGCTAATTATACTAAAACGCCCTATGATTATGATGCCACTATTAATCACATTTCAATAGAATTATGTTTCTACTATCATTATAAAGGACAAAACTCTTGAAGGTCCTACCCAAAGGAGTAAAGTTGTTTTGAAAGGCATTGGACCATCTTCCTCATCTTCTAAAAATAAAACCTTCAAATGTAATGTCACAACCCTTTGAGGTAAACTCACCTTGCAAGGTGTTCCACCTAAGACCACAACCTCTTCATCCACCAAGAATGAGTATGACCTTGTAGATCAGTTAGGGAAGAAATCACCCTCATTTCCATCCTTTACATTTTACACATATACCATACACATAAGGCCATCCTTGATAAAACTTTAAGAGAGACCTTTGTACCCACTGATCTGAATGTGGACCAGTTTTAATCCATGGTGGGATACCTTTTTGTTCCACATATCCTCACATTTACAGAAGTTGATGATGCATCTGTAACCCAACCTCATAATGCACCTCTACATATTGAAGCCTTTCTTCATAAAAAATAGATAAAATGAGTCCTGATAGATGGAGGAGCAGGTCTGACCATTTGTACATTGAGCCCTATTAAATAATTGGGATATTTTGAAAAGGCTATGAATTCTACACATGCCATCACTATTAAAGCATATGATGATGAAGAGCCTACATCCAAGGGCATAGTCACCTTAACTCTTAGAGTTGGGCCATTAATGAAGCATGTGGTTTGTCAAGTCTTCGATTTAGATCTCACATACAATATACTCTTGGGACATCCATGGATTCATCAAATAAGAGTTGTTCCCTCAACATATCATTGATGTATCATGTTCCCACATAATGGAGTTGAAGTGACCTTTGAAGGCGATCCAAATCCCTTCATATATTGCAATAACGTGCGAGCAAGATCATAAATAACAATACCAGTCAATAGAGAAGCTATTCTTTCATCAACATATGTGGATCCAGAATCCTTGAAAGCTTCTACATCAAAGAAAGCAGAGGTAAAAGAAAAAATCAAAGTTAAAGACATGGGATGTGGTGAGTATATCTTTCATGTTGATCAACTCCCACTATCTCCTAAGACATTTAGTCAATAGGAACAACCTACAAATAATTTGCAATATCAAGGAACTGGGTGTGAACCACCTAGTGTTGTGGGTACTAAGTTTGAATGCAAATCTCCTCTACTGGTGCAAGCAGGTCTTGATATCAATAATCCTAAGAGTGGTTCCAACAAAGAATCTATTGAGTGTATCACCAACCCTCTTGAGATCTCACATAGCTTTACCATTTCATTCACTCATTCCATTTCCACTCCTCTACTAGGATAGTCACCTTACCTCTTAGAGTTGGGCCATTCATGAAGGATGTGGTTTGTCAAGTCTTCAATTTAGATCTCACATACAATATACTTGTGGGAAGTCCATGGATTCATGAAATGAGAGTTGTTCCCTCAACAGATCATTGATGTATTAAGTTCCCACACAATGGAGCTGAAGTGACCTTTGAAGGCAATCCAAATCCCTTCATATATTGGAATAACCTGCGACCAAGATCATAAATAACAATACTAGTCAATAGAGAAGCTATTCCTTCTTCATCATATGTGGATCCAGAATCCTTGAAAGCTTCTACATCAAAGCAAGCAGAGGTAAAAGAAAAAATCAAAGTTAAAGACATGGGATGTGGTGATGATATCTTTCATGTTGCTCAAATCCCACTATCTCCTAAGACATTTAGTGAATAGGAACAACCTACAAATAATTTCCAATATCAAGGAATTGGGTGTAAACCACCTAATGTTGTGGGTACTAAGTTTGAATGCAAATCTCCTCTAATGGTGCAAGCAACTCTTGATATCAATAATCCTAAGAGTGGTTCCAACAAAGAATCTATTGAGCGTATCGCCAACGCTCTTGAGAACTCACATAGATTTACCATTTCATTCACTCATTCCATTTCCACTCCTCTCCTAGGCTTGGATAAAAAAGAATTACTAAAGCCCTTACTCATTGGGGATCAAAAATCAAGATTTGAAAAGAAAAACCTAAAAGTAAAAAATAAAGAAAAGTTCTTTAGTCCAAATCAAAATCAAAATGTATTTGACTTTGCAAATCAAAGTCAAGGATAATATGAAGAAAAAAGAACAAGAGTTGATCTCCCCTAATACAAAAAATAACTGGGGGCCAAAGTTCTAAAATTTCAAGTCAAAAAGCATACTTGTTGATCCTAAGTCTCCATCATGCTATCCTACTTTCACTTCTTTTCATAATCATAAGCCTTCATCACTCATCCACTTGTTCTGCATATCCTTTCCTTTCTAGCGATACATCATGGACCTTTAATGGAGCTTCCTCGAGGGACTTTGTTGTTAGGGATGGCCAAACTTCTTTAGGTGACACGCATTCTGGCCTATGTAGTCAATATAACATTAGTAATTCTACCTTATTTCCTTCATCAAGGGACATTGTAGCTATAACCACAAAGTAAAGCCTGGCATATTTGAGGTGGGTGACTTAGTTCTGAGAGAAAATCCTAAAAATCAGCAGGACCAAGAAAAGAAAGGAAAATTTGAGCTCAATTGGCTTGGTCCTTACATCATCACAACAGTCTATGGATCAAATGCATATCAGCTCTCAACACCAAATGGATAACCTTTGGAGGATCTGATCAACAACATGCACTTTCACAAGTTTTACACATAGCTCTTCAGAATATCCTAATATAAAAAATACAGAAAACAAAAAATTGTTACGTGGTGAAAACTTGGCAAATAGGGGCCTTATTACACAAAATTTCTTTTGAAAAAATAAAAAAAAGTAAAGAGAAATAAATTCATCCAAAGATGAAAACCACTTTGGTGGCACCCTAGACAACTACCATGGTTAAAACCAGGTTACTGGCGCCCTGTGTAGAGACATTGCTCCTCCCTCCTTCAAGATTCAATCTAATCCTTTCACTTTTCACACACACTCACAGCCTATCCATCCATAATAAATTTTCCTATTCCCATCATGGCTTGTTATTGATCTACCTAAGATTAGTTAGCTATTCATAATAATCCTCCCTTTTCACTCCTTTCCTTCCATAATAAATCAGGTCCAATCTGCAACTAGGGCAACATCCTAAATCTAGTGATGGAAGTGGTACCCTGAGCATCACATGTTTTGAGGAGCATTGTCTTTTAATTTCCTCCTTTTCACACACAGCCCGCAATAAGAAGTCATTTTCACTAGCAATCTGTAGTAAATTTTTGATCTTCACAATAAAGTATCAGTTTCATGTATTCAATTAGTTTCTGATGAGACACAATCAATAGTGGGCTTTCAACAAATCAAATCTTTCAGCAAACTTTGGCAAGAACATGGTTTTCAACATGATCGGTCCTTTATTATGATGACAACATTGTGACCAAATCAAACATGTTAACATATGTGGCAAGAAAAACAAATAACTTGAAGATTCAATTGTGTGTTGATGTCAAGTCTTGGTTTTCTTTTGATTTCATGTTTTGGTGACATGTCCTTTAGCTTTTCCGGGATGTCTCTAACTAGAGATTATATCTTCAAGATGTCTTTGACTAGAAAAGTGATGATGGGATATGTTCACCTATTCTTTTGATGTCTGTGGATTGTCTCTTAGTAATGCTATGACCTATCCAAGGATATGAGGATGTTATGAGTCTCATGTGAACTAGGGCATTCCTTCTTTGTGACTATTTTATCTCCACGCAAATGGGTACAATTACTATCTAGGTCAAACCTATACCTTGATTGTCATAACCTATTTGTCATTATAAAGCTCAATAATGATAAAGCACAAGAATCTCTTTCACTTCCATATCTTCTACCTTCCATCCCCCTTACTTGATTGACCTCCATTGTCCTTCCCTAAGTTCGTGTAGCCTCCTATCACATGACTAAGTATAATGTCATGCCAAAAATATCTACATTTCAAGTATATTGCACTTGCGTCATCACATTATAGCATATCTCATTTCATACATACATATACATATCACAATCGCATCACATATTGCATATATCATTGATTAGTATCAGCATTCTCATATAAAACATAAAATGCCAAAATAATAACACATCATGCATATCATCTTGTAAAAAATCATGTGATATCATTACCATATACTCATCTGCATATAAACCCAAAAAAAGAATAAAAATATATTGAATTCCATCATGTACGTTTTTGCATGCATATCATAAGCTTCATAAAATAATCATAAAGCATATAGAACATCACATAGGAACACATGCATACAGTTGCCACAGGGATGGATCATCTCATATATATATATATATATATATATATCAAAAAATAATAAAGTGTCATGATACAATGATGTCAATGTCTCATATGGCTACAAAATTAGCCAAAGGTGTCTACATCATTGTACGAAAAATGATACAAAATGACATCCAAGAGAGCTATGATGAAGACCATCCCTTAGAGATAGCTAGCCTCGAAGGTATCTAAGCTCCCAAAGGACCAGCCCCTAGATCATCTCATTTGTCCCCTCTTGCAGACCGTACGGGACCATCTTTTCACCAAAGCAGTTAACAGTCTAGTGTTTGCCTAAATCTCAAGCATATACATAATGTGTCTCAATCCCATCGCCTTGATCATGACGTAGTCCTCAATAGTCAAATATGTTTGTAACTTCTATGTCATAAGGAATCTCTATCTAGACTCAATCTGGGGTAAGTAGTCCTACATCCAATCGAATCAATCGTGTCAATCCTAGTGGTACTCATGTTTATTGCATAGTATTGCTTATCTTATCCTATCATAACCTAGTGGTACTTATTTCCATCACATGGTGCTTCTCATCAGGCTCTATCCTAGTGCTTATATTTATAACATGGCATTGCATCCTAATGTATATGTTTATCACAATTGCACTATATCCTATTGTGCTAGAGCACTCACCGGATTTTATCATTTTGATGACTTATCCTATATTCAACTTAGCAAACCTACCCATTTCAAGGCACTTGTTGGGTGAATCCTCTCAACAACTTATCCAATTGGCAATGTATGTTTATCATAGAATTGTTAATTATAGCCTTGTTTTCAATTTATCTTCCCTAGGGCACTTGTTTGAGTGAATCCTCTCAGTAGCTTATCCAATTGATAGCATATGTTCATAATAGAACTACCAATTTTGGCCTTTTAAGACATAGACATGATTTTTTTGATTCCTCTTGAGTCACTCTTTTTCCTGCATGACCTTGTCACCCTATCTTGTCAGTCCTTACTAGCCTTTCTTTCTTATTGAGAGATTGTCTGCGATCTTTTCAAACATTTTCATCAAATCTCTTGAGGAGGCATATAATTCCTATCATGGGGCAACTTTGTATGAATTTATCTTATCTTCTTTGAGCCAACATGACAAGCTGGATTGTGTCAAAGAGGGGCAAAACATAGACACCTAAAATTGTCTTGTCTAATTAAATAAGTATTTTTATTTATTTAATTTATTTATTTATCCTCTTCTAATTCTTTCCTCATTTAAATAAATACTTTTATTTATTTAAATTATCCTTTTTCTAAATTAAAATTTTTATTTATTTATTTAATTAAACCCATTTCTTCTATTAATTAAATGAATCTTTATTTATTTAATTAATTCATTAGCCTTTTCTACCCATGGCACATGTCATTCATCTCTTAATTCTTCTCTTACCTACCCCCTTTATCATTTTAGTATTTCTTCTACCTACCCATTAATCCTAGCCAACCAGTTATCTTTACACCTATCAATCTTATCCCTCCATTTCCTAAAGTGTCCTCTATATAAGAGGATACTCTCCTTCATAATCAACACTAATGATAATTCTAATTGTCTAATCATCAGATAAAGGTGTCTAATCAATCTTATGCAATCAAGCATTTTTGTGACCAAGCTATCAACCACATTTTTCGTTCTTTGTTGAGCTCTTGTGCACACATAAAATCTGTGAGCAAATATATCAAGCAAGATCAATGGAGATTGAAACCGTACTTTTCATGTGAATAGTAATATTGATTTATTTTGTTGATTTACATGATCTTAGGTATCTCTATTGGTATTGGTTAATGTTTCATTGTAGAAATTAGATTTTTTGTGGTTGAATCTTTATGGTTTTACAATAGTTTATCATGACTTTACACCATATACACCACTCGATGGGGTAAAGTTACTTTACAGGGTGCTACATCCAAAATGACTTCATCATCTACCAGTAGCCAATATGACCTTATAGACCAATTGGGAAACACACCCACTCTTATTTTGATCCTTGAACTTTTGTATATTTCACCTTCTCACAAAGCCATTTTCGACAAAGCCTTGAGAGAGACATTTGTCCCTATTGATGTAAAGATGGACCAATTTCAAGCCATAGTGTGACATCTTCCTACACCTTGTTGCCTTAAATTCATAGAAGCAAATGAAACATCTTGACAACAACCACATAATTCACCACTTCACATTGAATCTTTCCTCCATAAACACTGCATAAAATGAGTCTTGATAGATGGAGGATAAGGTCTCAATATTTGTACATTGAAAGCTATCTTAGAATTGGGCTTCTATGAAAACATTGTGGATTCTAAAAAAAAATCGCTATATAGGCATATGATAATGAATGCTCCTCAAAAGGAATAGTCACTTGATACCTCTAAGATTTGGGCCAATAACAAGGGATGTGGTTTGCCAAGTCCTTAATCTTGATCTCACATATAGTATACTTTTGGGATGACCATGAGTGCATGTGATGAGAGAAGTGCCTTTGACTTTCCATAAGTGAATTAAGTTCTCACATAGTGGAGCCAAAGTCACAGTAAAAGGAGATCGAAATCCATACATTTATTTCAACAATATATGAGAAAGACTTGAAACAATGGTCCCAATAAATCTAGAAGATAGTCCATATTCAACACACATTGATCCAACATCATTAGAGGCTCCCACTTCAAAGCAAGAAGAACTTAAAGGAAAATTCAAGGATAGAGACATAGGTGAATATAACCTAAATCAAACCATGTATCTAACACAATAGATGGACTCTCCCAAAACTTATGGTTGATCACATCCTTTAAAGAAGATGTCAACAGTCATCATAAAATGGGATGTCAACACCAAATCACAGTATTAGTTGGAAACTATGGAAAAGGCTTCAAGTTTCTACAAAATATGGGATACGATGGAAACGGTCCTTTTGGCCTACAAAATAAAGGTATTGTGAAACCATTACAACCTGAGTTAGTATCAAAGAAGCACAAAACTAAGGGACATGGTTTCACACCATCTAGATTACGTGGTCTTGATTCTCAAGAAATATTGCAAATAAATTATCCTTCTTCGACCAATGATCAACAAAAATAAAGATGCCATTATACAAATTAAAATGAATTGGAATGGGATTCTGACAAATCATCTAGTGATTATGAACTTGCAGAAACTTTCAAAGAACCTAGTGAACCCATCGAGGAAGAAAAATTTAGAAAAGTATTCAAGGTTGGACAAGCAATATCATCAAATACCACACCCCAAGATAAGAAAGATAGTGGTAATCATGGATAATTTTTTTTTGGAATCATGAACCCTCTATGTCTTGAGGCTCTAGGTGTAAACCATCGAAAGTGAGAACTCATGTTGCTAGATGTCCTTGTAGTGATGTCAATTTAGATTATTTTATCAATCAGTTTGAAAGCACTAGAATATTGAGAGGGGGGAGTGAATCAGTATTCCCACAGATTCAAAATAGTAAACTTTTCACTTATTATAACTGTTATCAAACATACTTGAATCATATAAAGTAGATAATGTAGAATACACATGAAGAACACAACCACAAGATAAAAACCAAATTTTATATGTTGAAAACCCAAATGGGAAAAACCATGGAGAGTGTTAACTCCTAGGAGAATATAACCAGTTATAGTTTGAGTTTACAAAGGGGTGGCTAACTGCCATAATACAAAAACAACTCACTACCGGATTGCTCACTATAGATATACAAAAGATGGCTAACTGTAGATATATATATGTATATACATATATATACATGTATATACATATACATATACATATACATATACATATAAATATACATATACATATACATATAGATATACGTACTATATTTATATGTATATATATGTATATGTATATACATGTATGTATATATGTATATATATATATGTATATATATATATATGTATATATATATATATGTATATATATATATATGTATATATATATATAGGTATATGTATATATATACATATATATCAGAGGGTATAGATACATAATAGTGTGTCGGTCAAGCCCAACATGTTACCAATATGCTCATGTCAGCCTCTGTAAGACTTCTACATGGTTCCTTTTCATACTCCAATTAATAATGCTTATATCAAGATTACCAAAAAGGGATAGGGTCATCCAAACCCAAGAATATTGACCCATTATCACACGATCAAGCCCAATATCTACAAAAAGTACACTCCAGATGAACCAAGGAAACTACAACACAAAGTTCTAAGAGATAAATCTGATAATTAGCAAAGCTGTGAACATTGAGACACATAACTGATCTCTAGATTACTAAGAACTCCTAACATTGTGATGTCAAGATTAATGAGAACTCAATGAAACCACAAAAATCATCATCCAGGGTCGTCCATGTTGCACAATAACTTCTGACCAAAACTGCAAAATCTGACCTGCACATACATACAAACTGCATTACCATAACATCTATAACATCCATAATACTTGAACTAAAATCTGGGCCTCAAACATTGTGTCATCCAAAACCAGATGACTAGTTTGACATTAATGACAACATTATTCACATAAGTCTAACAATCTCCCCCTTTGTCATTGATGGCAAATCATATTCAAATCATAATTGCACAACTCCCCCTTACTCATGCAATTCCTCAAAACCTCAAAACCACATTTCTTGAATTCTTTTCTCCCCCTTTTGACATCAAGGACAAAGGATGCCTTTGATGAAAAAGAAAAGAAAAGAGCAAAAACTAAACCTTACACAAAGAAAATTTTAGCTACTCTTCTTTAGAAATATAAGCTTGTACTTTTTCTTCAGATTAGGAAGAAGAACTTCAAAAGAATGTATAGCTAGTTTCATCCTCACTTAAAGACTTGTGCACTCAACTAATAGATCAACTAAATTTGAAAAATTATTCGGAGTAGTTAGGTTCTGATACATGTATATATGTATACATATACATATATATACATACATATATATGTATATATATACATATACATACATATATATGTATATACATATATATACATGTATATACATATACATATACATATACATATACATATACATACTATATGTATATGTATATATATGTATATGTATATAGATGTATGTATATATGTATATATATATATATATATATATGTATATATATGTAGATATATGTATATGTATATGTATATATATACATATATATCAGAGGGTACAGATACATAATAGTGTGTCGGTCAAGCCCAACATGTTACCAATATGCTCATGTCAGCCTTTGTAAGACTTCTACATGGTTCCTTTTCATACTCCAATTAATAATGCTTATATCAAGATTACCAAAAAGGGACAGGGTCATCCAAACCCAAGAATATTGACCCATTATCACACGATCAAGCCCAATATCTACAAAAAGTACACTCCAGATGAAGCAAGGAAACTACAACACAAAGCTCTAAGAGATAAATCTGATAATTAGCAAAGTTGTGAACACTAAGACACATAACTGATCTCGAGATTACTAAGAACTCCTAACATTGTGATGTCAAGATTAATGAGAACTCAATGAAACCACAAAAATCATCATCCAGGGTCGTCCATGTTTCACAATAACTTCTGACCAAAACTGCAACATCTGACCTGCACATACATACAAACTGCATTACCATAACATCTATAACATCCATAATATTCGAACTAATACCCAGGCTTCAAACATTGTGTCATCCAAAACCAGATGACTAGTTTGACATTAATGACAACATTATTCACATAAGTCTAACAATCTCCCCCTTTGTCATTGATGGCAAATCATATTCAAATCATAATTGCACAACTCCCCCTTACTCATACAATTCCTCAAAACCTCAAAACCACATTTCTTGAATTCCTTTCTCCCCCTTTTGACATCAAGGACAAAGGATGCCTTTGATGAAAAAGAAAAGAAAAGAACAAAAAATAAACCTTACACAAAGAATATTTTAGCTACTCTTCTTTAGAAATATAAGCTTGTACTTTTTCTTTACATTAGGAAGAAGAACTTCAAAAGAATGTATAGCTAGTTTCATACTCACTTAAAGACTTATGCACTCAACTAATAGATCAACTAAATTTGAAAGATTATTCAGAGTAGTTAGGTTCTGCTCATACTCAATTGCGCTCTCAAGAAATGGTGAAAAGTTCTCTAGCTTATCTTCAACAATTTCCTCGACCTTCCAAAAAGAAACTCACAAAGTCTTCTTTCTGCCTTTGCAACAAAAGGAGCTCATCTTGAAGAGAATTAACTCTTTTCAACTACTCACCATCCTTATCATTCAGCAAATCAAAATACTTCCTTAGACTTGTCAATTCATCTTCAATAGAATCAATCTTACCTTTGTGCTTCACAATAGCTATCAACCAAGAAATACAATATATGTAGACTCTATTAGCATTGCAAATACAATCTCTCAATTACTCTATACATGTTGACAAGTTCTTTTGTGTATCAATGTATTCATTCAGTTAACTCTGCATATCTAGGCCTTTTTCTTGCACAAACATTCTTTCTTTTAGGACCTCATTCAAAGACTCCGAAAGTAGATTATTGATATCTTCTAGACTAATATTGTTTCGGATAAAATGCTTCATTAGAATGGTCTCAATTATGTTTTTCTCATCTAAGGTCTTCCATTTAACACCAATCTTTTAAATTCCATCTACATTGTCAACCAATTTTAGCAAAATAGACTCATCATCTTAGTCTCCATCTTCCTTCTCATTAGCTTCTAAAACTCCTTTAGCTGCAGGTGATTTTGGATCTTCAATTACTATGAAATTCTCCATCTTTCTTATCTTTGGCTTTGAAACACCAATAGGAACAAATTGTTTGTGTTTCTTCCTTCTAGAGGATGAATCTGTAAAACTAGAAGAGAAATAAACAGAAACTGGTCGAACTCTCCATATATCCACAAATAATTTGAAATAACAATTGCAACTTCCTCTTTGTTAGCCAAACTATTCAAATGTCTAAATATTTGTCTTGCAATAGGAACACCAGACTCCCAAATGACATTGTCTTTTGCGGGAAGGGATTTTGAACACTACATACCCGAACTCACAAGTAATGACCCAAACCAGAAAACATAATTCTTCTCTTTTGTCATCTTAATATTTTCAAACAATAATTCTTTCAGCAATTCACACAAGTTGAATGATTGTGTTAATGCTTAGAGCTCACTAATCATCCTTTACATTGGCTAGGGCTTCCACTTATCTATTCAAGATCAAGTTATTTGCCAAAACTTCTCCACTATCACACAAGCTGGTGACTCTAGAAATAATTTCCTTCGTGATTGGATAGGGTTTATCAAATACAATGCAACTATCCTGCACATGACTAAGAATTACCCTGATAGCCTCTACATTATCGAACCAAGGGAATTAGGTAAATAGATTCGGACCTTTGCCTTCCAACTCTTTGACCCAGTACAATTCATCATCCTTCAAACCTACTTCAACAACTCTGATCTTCTCTGGGCTAAACTCATCCAAGAGCACCTTGTCCATAGATTAAAATTCCTCTTTGCTAGATTCTCCGACAATCAATTTTCTTTCCATGATTTGTTGTTTCTACTCACTATGATACTACTCTACTATTCACAATATTCTCAAGAAAATAAATGATATGTAAGAAATAAACTCAAAAATTAATACTTATCTTGCTAAAGATACTTCATTAGGGTTTTGCCACCAAGAACTGACTTTTTGATGATCTCATCAAGATTCCTCTGATTACTAGATATGAATCAAGCACAATCATACCAGATTAGTGACATGATCCATTCAAATAGGGAGGATAAAATATTTTTCTTTCAGATGAAAAACTCCCCCTTACCCAAAGCTCTAAGCTTGATTATCAAAGGAAGGGGTTCCTGCACTAGATTTTGGTACTTCATACTCACTTTGTTCTCAATCTTCTTTCTTAGACCAAATTTTATTTCTTCTTTGATTCATCATTCATCATCACATTCATCTCAAAAAAGTTTTCCTCATTTCCATTCCTCCATTGATTAGCATAAATTTGGTCTGCTTGCATTTGAAACAACCAACAATCTTTCTCTTAGATCTTATCGAGTGTGATTTTTATCTACATTGACTAGCTTTATATCCATAGTTATTGCAAATGTAATAGTATCCACAAAAGATGTAACTCTTCTTGTTTGCAACAACTAGATTATACTTCTTATTCACAACATGATTCCTACAAAGACTTGCTTTATGTCCAAACATCTTGCAACCATAACACTGAATGCTTCTACATTTTATTACCTTGTGTCCAAATTTATTGCATTTAAAATAATAGCCATTAAAAGATGGGTACCTTTGTGTGATTGGCTATTAGATCGACGGTCTTCTTGTATTTGATTTCTCACTCTGAAATTTCTTTTCATCTTCTGGCTTCTTATCTTTGACTTCTTTGTTTTCTTTTTTATCATTTTGATCTGGGTGCATACCGATTTGGAAACCAATTCTGGTTTTATTTGAATTACCTTATTGAAACCAATTCTCTACCTTCTAGTTCTTCACCTCGTGTTCAATCTTTTCACTTTCTTCAAATTTCATGTTTAATGTCTCCTTCAGGAGCTACTCTATCTTGTCCTTTTCCTCTATCTCCTGCATCAAATATTTTGATAGTCTCATTCACCTATTTCAACTGATTGTTAACCTCCTTATGTCTCAAATTGAAATTTTGGATTTTCTCTCTTAGCTTCAATCAACATTCATTTTCTATCTTCACATTTTCCTTCAATTCTTCATTATCTGATTCAACACTTTCTAAATCTTCAAGAATTGTCTTCAAATCTTCATCCATCTGAAAAATCTTCTCCCAAGCATATAGGTGCCATGACTCAACCAATACGGATCTCCCTCAAGAAGTTAATCTTTTTGAACTAGGGACCAAAGCTCTGATACCAATTATTGATCAGGTTGAAAGCACTGGACTGAGAAGGGGGGTGAATCAGTACCCATAGACTCAAAAATAATAAAATTTTCACCAATTATAATTATTGTCAAATATACTTGACTGATATAAAGCAGTTAATCTAGAATATACATGAAGACCACAACCACAAGATAAACGCCAAATTTTATACGTGGAAAACCCAAATGGGAAAAACCATGAAGAGTGTGAACTCTCAAGAGAATATAACTAGTTATAGTTTAAGTTTACAAAGAGGTTGCTCACTATCAAACTAATCATTGCAGATATATAGAAGATGGCTAACTCTTGAAATGCTCACATCAAATGGAAAGGTTGAATTGAAAAGGTTTGTATCTACAAATGCATGGGATCAGTTCCAAGTTTAAGCTCATATTACAAATCTCAAACTCTATGGTAGATCTGGTTAGAGATCTTTGTATAAATGTCCTATAGTAGGTCAAAATAAGGACTACTACAACATTAAAACACTAATTGCCTTTTTCATTCACAACTCACACTTCACACACTTTGCTATCTTCATTGCCAACTATCTTTCGTACATCACTCAGCTTCACTCATACATTCGCCTTGTTCAATCTGTCATACCATTATATATGTATATGTATATATATATATACCAGAGGCTAGAGATACAAAATATTGTATCAACCAAGCCCAACACATTACCAATATGCTCATGTCAGCCTTCACAAGAATTCAACATACTTTCTTTTCATACTCTAATTACAAATGCATATCCTGAGATTACCAAAAAGGGGCAAGGTCATCCAAACCCAAGAATACTGACCCATTATCACAAGATCAAGCCTAATATCTCCAAAAAGTAGACTCCACACGAACCAAGGAAACTGCAACATAGGGCTCAAAGAGATACATCTGATAATTACCAAAGATTCTAACATCGGGACACATAACTGATATTAGCATGAATAAGAACTCCTAGCACTAGGATGCCTAGATTAATGAGAACTCAATGAAACCACAAAAATCATCCATCTAGGGTTGTCCATGCTATAGAATAACTTCTGAACAAAACCCAAACATCTAAACTGCACATACATACCTAGACTGCATTACCATAACATCTATAATGTCCATAATATCTGGACTAATATCCTAGCCTCAAACACTATTCAGTCTAAAACTTGATGACTAGTTTGACATCAATGACAATATTATTCACACAAGTCAAACTTATTTGATGATTGAGATTGATGGGGAGAGTACCAATAATGACCTTGATGACCTTGTTGACATACTTGAGGACTTTTGTGCCCTAACCATTACACCTACTAGCTTTGAACATATTGATGGCCTTCCCATCATTCATCCTCAACTCATTGACAAGGACCAATAAGGACCTCCACACCTTGACACATTCCAATGCGTTGAGGCCTTTATTGATTACCTTGGAATAAGAGATGATTTCCCTTTTGGGGACAATAGTGTGGCATACTTTGGAGAGGGTGCCAAGCCTTCCACTTGCAAAAATATTAAAATAAAAACAAATAATGGGTCATTTAGTGAAAACTGCAGTGTGACACTTTATGAACCAAAAAAAGAAAAAAGAAAGGACACATCCAATGACTAGTACATTCGGAGCTGATTTTCGACGGCTGTTTGTCGGATTTTTGATGAATTTTTGTCAGAGTGTTGACAAAATCCACCATTGAAAACTTGGCATTGGATTGGTCGATGATGCCATGTCCATCGAAAATTCGACAATCCAATGGACTCTGCCGATGGTCAAAGAAGTTGTCGGTTGAAAGCTTGGTATTCGTCGTAATTCCAACGATGATCATTTTTATAAAAAAACATAATTATCATCGATATAAAAGAGCCATCGAAGGAAGGAAACACTGAAAGGACTCACTGAAGATAATAAATTCATTGACAAAAGATATCGAACAAAGAAGAGAGGGTCTTCATTGATGGGAAAAGTTTTGGAGGAAATAATACTATCGGTGCAACATAAAAAGGACCCACCAAAAGGAGCATTTTCATCGAAAGAATAATATCGATCAGACAAAAAGAAGCTACATCGATAAAAGATATCGATGAGGATATAGGTTTCAAGGAGGTTAAACTTCATCAACAAAAGATATCAAAGAAAGCAGAGAGGGCCTTCATCGACGGGAAAAGTTCTCGAGGAAATAATACTATCGGTGCAACATAAAAAGGACCCACCAAAAAGATCATTTTCATCGAAAGAATAATATTGATTAGACAAAAGGAAGCTACATCGATAAAAGATATCGATGAGGATATAGGTTTTGAGGAGGTTAAAATGCATGTTCTCAATATGCGTGGTTTTGTCGATGTAACTTTATCAGTGAAGAACGATAAGGGAAAATAAAGAAAAGCTTCGGTGAGATAATAGATTCATTCATCGACGTGGCATAGTGATATCGATGAAAGAAGTATTTCGATGGAAAAATAAAGGAGGACACCGAAGCCCAAGGTTTCTTTGACATAAGACCCGATGGATATCAAATATGTTTCGATGAGGAGACAGCCATATTGATCGAATACAGTATTTCGATGAAGGGAAAAAATACTTGATTGAAGTAATATTCAAAACAAGAGTATTGCCAATAGAAACAAAGAGATCGATGGACTAAAGAAAAAAATGATCGAAAGACATATCCTCATCGAAATGATTATTGAATGCTGCAAAAATCATAAACAAATCCCAGGGAAGGTCACATCGCCATTAAATTCAAATGTGTGCCCAAGTGACCGTTGCCCAAAGCACCATTACTAACTGATTAAATATGCCATAAGTAGTGGATCAACAATCAAAGGGCACAACATTAAGGAATTCACAGACGACAAACTGAAAGCAAGAACTAGGTGAATTCACAGATAAAGCTCAGTAATTCCAAGTAAGTTGTTTGCACACAGACCTCTTTTACAAAATTCAAATGGAATCATCATATAGAACTAATAAGACCAGAAAGGGAAAAGAACCTATTGCTGCAGAAGAAAAACCTAAAACACAGAAAAGGGAAGGGCATTCTTTGGCCTAAGACCTGATTGACCAGTGCCCATCATCCAGTTTGAGGTCCAAGAAGATTAGAGTTGATGAGGAAGGCCTGGAGGAACAGTTTGAGGATCTTGGAGACATATGGAAAAAGTTGAGAGGGTAAGAATTATTCATATATGGGTACAACAGAAGAGTTGCCCCTCAACCTATCAACAATTTATGGTGATTGAACTTAGGAAGGTTAGTTGTGCCTAATGTATTTGTGAATGTGGAGCTCATGAAGGCATTGGCAAACAATTATGACCCTAAAACCAAGAGCATATATAACTACATGTGAGCCAATTCTTGCAATCACAAAGGAGGTTATTGACACTGTGTTCGAGTTGGATTGGGGATTTGAAGAATTGATTGACCTCAAGAAGTTAACAATTGAATATTTTAACCTAGAGCACATTTATAAAACATGGAGACTCCCTATACATAGACCTAGGAATGTAGGGTCCCTAGTGCCACTAGGTCAGGATGACAAAGCTCCCTATGATGTCAACTCTTTCCATCCATATTTCAAGTATGCCTATTACTGTGTTGCCCAAGTGCTAGGGATAAAAGCCCATCCTTTGATGGATATTGCAGCCATGGTCATTTGTGCTGATTTGCAGTCTAAGGACCCCCGCTTCTTTGATTTTTCTGCTTATTTGGTTGAGGTTTTGAAGCATGGGTTAGAAAAGTTAAAGGGGGATGTCATCAATGTTCATTTCAAGCATTATTCCTTACTTATGCATATGCTATTGTATGTGGGACAAGATGAAGGGTTATGGCCAGAAGAGTTATGTGTCAGGACATGTGACAATGCTGGAATGAGAAAACCAGTGCAACTATGGGTTTCTTCATGGGACTAGAGGTATGTGAATAATCAATATTGGCATTTTGAGGAGTTCTTTGTCAAGCCATTATATAGACTGTTGGGATGCCCATGCGATCATGCCCTTGCACTAGAGGTTCAAAGATTCCTAAGACCAAAAGATTTCACTGAAGATCCCTCAATTGAACACAATTGGGGAGATTGGTATTGTTTTTCAGACTACACACAAGTCAGGGTATACGGGTTCGAAGGGACACCATACTTGCTACCACTTACAGTCCCTAATAGAGTGGCTTGTCTGGAAATTGTGAGGCAACTGTCAATAGTGAGTACAGAACATCTGACAAGCCATGGAAAACAATCAATTGTACTTGGGTTGTTAGTATTTTCAGATTTTATTGTGAAAAGTTCAAAGAGTTATGGCCTGCTGTAGACAAAATTGGATTATTATGGCATGGCTATGGGGGATCCAACGCCCAATTTTGATCCTGAAGGATGCATAAGAATAGCCCAGTCATCACAAAAGCTGAAGGCTGGAGAGCATAAATCTTACCTACCAGATGACCTCATTAAGAACATTGGCAGAGAAGAGGCCAGAGTTAAGTGACTAAAGTTTGTGAAAGCAATGTAGGATTATAAATGGAAGCTTTATAGAAGGAAAATGGATGAGAATGTGCTACAAAATATTGAAGACCCCTTGGAGTTGGCCAACAAACTTGTGGAGCATGAATTGGAAATAATTGAGGGAGTCCCACCTCATGTTTTTAGGGATTACATTGATACTATTAGGAATATAGAGCCTTTGGCTCATATGTCTCCTTCTTCCACATCTGGCATTGTTCCATTCACTCCTCAAGAGGATTACCCCCCTAGTTATGCAGAGGATGCACCGATAGACTTGGCAACAGGACAACTGAATTTCTGAGAAGTGGCTGACATTAAATTCCTGGAGCATGAGGATTTCATTGCTGATAGTGACTTCAATACTTCCAAGGAGTTCACCACATTCCTCTATCAAAATAAAGGATCTCAAATTAGAAATAACATGAGAAATAGTGAAGAAGAGCAGTAGCTTCAAAAGCTACAAGAGGAGATGGATCTTGTGATGAGAGAAATGACACCTAAGAAGGGAATACAGTTGCTTAAGGAAGCTGGTGTGCTATTATAATCTGGATGGGACATGAACTTTGGCTTGTTGTTTGATGGATTCCTTAAGAAACATGACCTAAGTAGGAAAATGATGCCAAAAGAGATTGATAAACTCTTTAGAGGATCAAGATATGATCCAAATCAGAAGGCTCTTCTAGAGTGGGCTATCTATCCCAAAGATAAAAGACCTATATTGGTTGATATAGAAGAAGCTTTTGGACATTTGATGGTGCAATAGGTTGGAAAGACTGACCCTAGAACAACTGCCAAACTAAATTTGGATGTCACTAAACTGTACCAAGTTCAGATAGAGTTTCTGGTCTGAGAAACTTGTACATACAAAAGCCTATACGAGAAAACCAATGAAGAAAAATAGAGGCTGCAAGCAAGATTGCTTCAAATTGATATAGGTACCAGTCAAACAGGGATGACATATGGTGTTGACAAAGATGCCATGGATGCCTTGATAGAGGCTATGTATTGGAGGAACAGGGCTGAAAAGACATCTCGGCAACTAAAAAAGGAACATCAAAAGATGGATAAGTTAGTTCTCGAGGTCGTTGACCATAGATTCAAAAGTATGATGTAGGTTGCATAAATATATTGGAAGACATACACTTGAACAGTTAAAGCTATGAAAGAGCATGAAAGGCTCGGGTCTCAGTTGGAAGGCTTGATGAATGACAATAGTCTGATGAATCCAGGTGAGAAAATTGAAGCCAAGGCTCACTTGAAGTCCCATGATGAAATGGAAAATCAATTAAGGAAAGAGCATTAGAGGTTGGACAATGGGAATACCCCTAGGGAGCGCTCTTTTTATAGTAATGGTGAGTTAGTATCATTGGAATAATGGAAACAAGAGTTTAGTGATGAGAAGAATCGAGCAGTAGCAGAGTTGGATCGGGACAAAGATTTGTCACTTTGTGTTAACAATATTCTATCCAATCATTTCCAGACAGAAAGCAACATGAGGACACTAAACAATGACATTCTAATTTATAAAGATGATAAGTACATTGAACACATAGGAATGCTGAACTTGTTTATCTTCCAGTTTGTTAACAAAAGTGCTAATTAATAGTTATGTGCTGAAAAGCCACGATGCTTGGTGACAATGTATACCCTCATATAAATGAGGGAATTTTTGTAACAATAAGGATCATTAGAGAAGAAGTAGAATATAGCCTCAGGCTTACTATTGTACCATTTTGCGAACATACATAATATAATCAGTCGTCTTTCCTTTGTGTATATGTTGTGGATTACTGCATCTTTCTATAGGCAGTTGCTTGTGATATTATCTAAAGGAGATAAGGTTACTTGTGTTCTTCCAGTAAAACTCTGTGTTTCATATTGTGGATTTGAATAACACATTTACTTGCGAATATAGTTTTGTATATAGTGTGCATGCATATTATCTCAACCATGGTGTGCCTGCATATGTATATAGTTTTTTTTATAGGTGGAAAGCCTGAGGTTCAATATCAAACTTGGTTGCTCTGACACCATATGTAATATTCCATTAATTCTATACTTAAAGAAAATAAATTGTGATCTATATTAAGATAAAAAATTGAGCATTTCAAAATAAAACATAACTACTTCAGTTGAAGGAGAAAACTAACTAAATGTTCTTCAACATAATAAGAATCTAAATAATTTATCTAAAAGGAAGGTAATCTTTTAATGATAAAAAACATTGAAAAAATATTATTAAGCTAATCAATATGAGAAAGGAATTCAAATGGCAAGTTTCATTTTTGAGGGAAGAGATAAAGGTTCAGAGGTTACTGTTATCACTGTTTAAAAATGGGTATTCTTTTCCATAATTGGCTAAGTCTATGAAATTCTTGGGTCTGGTATGGCCTTGTGACTTCTATTGCTTTGGGTCCTAACAAGGGTTTAGGGTTTAGGTTTAATCACTTTCAAAATGTCTGAGAAAAAGCCCTTTATAATTCTATTTTCGTGTTACTTTATTCACTTAAGTAATGGATCCTTTTGTCATGCAAAGTGTTCCCCCTATTGTTTTTTACCTAGGCGGTCCTTTTAAATGTTTTAATTTTTATTCGGCTTTAAATTGCCTTTTCTAATGACTGTCGGGCCTTGTAATTGTCATGCAACTCTCAGTCAATTGCATGGTCTGCATGGATTCGCAAACTCAACATGCCTGAAATTTATCTATCGTGTAGTAGCGAAAAGGTTTGGCGGGACCCAGTGGTAAGGACTTCTTTCTTGGCTAAAAGCATTCTATTGAAGTATCTAAGATTCAAACAGTATCGATGAGACCCAGTGATGTCTCATCGATATAAAAGGGGCATCAAAGAAAGAAAACACCGATGAACTTCAGAAAGGACTCATCGAAGACAATAACTCCATTGATAAAAGATATCAAGGAAAGTGGAGATGGTTATCATCGACAAGAAAATGTCTTCGAGGATATAACACTATCGGTGCAAAAAGATTCACCAAAAGGGATGGTCCCACCAACAAAAGGTATCAAAGAAAGCAGAGGTGGCCCCCACCGATGAGAAAAGGCTTTCGAACAAACAATATCAGCGATGCAAGATAAAGAAGATTCATCGAAAGAAGCATTCTCATCGAAAAAGTGATATCGATAAAACAGAAGAAAATTACATCGATGAATGATATCGATAAGGATATGAGTTTTGATGGGAGGACAAAAGAAGTCACCGAAGTCCAAAGTCTCTTCGACATGAAACCTGATGAACAACAAAAAGATTTCGATGAGAATGAGTTTTGAGGAGACTAAAAGGCATGTCTCTGATACACATGGTTTCATCAATAGAAGCCATCTCTCTTTATTTCATCTGATTGGACGGACAGTGTGGTTTCATGAGATCAAGATGAATGTGTTTTAACCTTCGCGAAGTGGTGAAAGGGTTTGGCGGGTCCCAGAGATAAGCGGTCTTCTTTGGTTAAAGAATGATCGGGTTGGAAAAAGATCAATGGCTTCTCATTGTTTTATGGCCAAGAGATGCACGAGCTATACCTTCAGCGAAATAGTGAAAAGGTGGAGGGTCCTACTAAGAGTGTTAGTAAATGTGCTAACCCCAGTTGGCAATGGTATGGTGGTGACAAGGCACTCAGTTGGCGGTATGCAGTGGGTCTAAGCAAGGTTGTCATAAAAAGAGTAAACAACGAGAAAGTTCTTGAGATCCAATGGCTCACGTGAATTTGCGAAGATAAGATGCTAGCAAGTTAGTCATTGCAAAGTAGTGAAAAGGCCAATGGGCCCAAGGGATAGGCATGGCATGAAGTTAAAAGCAGATCAGGTCTATTTTGATCTAACGGTTCTCATAGTTTCGTGGCTGCAAGCCAAACGAAGAGTAATGTTCGTGAAGTCGCGAAAGATAGTTATGTGGTAATAGTAAAAGGGAACACATGGTGGATTAAGGGTGGAACCAAAAGGAGTTTCCAGGGCTAATGGTCGACTACCATGTGGCATTTATTAACTGGAGAACAAGTGGGGTAAGTAATTCCCAGATAAAGGGCCCACTTAAAAGGCATTCATCTCAAGATTGATCGAATGCTTCTCGTTGTTTTGTGACCCAAAGATGCCCACAGCTTAACCTCAACAAAATGGCAAAAACCGTTAGCAGTCAAGATGAGGCAAGGTTAGTTAAGAGGATTGCCGGTCCCGATTGGAGTTAAAGGCCTGGTGATTTGAGTTTGATCTAATGCTTGGTGTGGCCTCGCGAGGGAAAAGTACACGATTGTTAAACTTTGCGAAGTGGAGATAAGGAGGTAGGGATCGACACTAAAGCAAAGAGATTAAATGGAGATAAAGGCGATGTAAGTTCTCAAGATAGAACGACCAGTGTTGTTTCGCGAAAGAAAAGAGCATGGGTTTTATGTTCTGTGAAGTAGCGAAAGAGCGAAATAGAGGAAAGACTTAGAAAAATTATGACTTCTTGGAGCCAGTTTTGAATTCAATTTGGTGAATTTAATTATGAAAAGAAAGCCAAAGCATGCAGAGTTAATTTCTAAAAACTTAAATGCCAACTTGCCATTTTGAGTCCGCATCAACTTGATTGCTAAGTATTGTTTCATTGAAGTTTGTTGTAGAGCAATTTTCTTTAGGTGAATAATCAGGTTTCTTGTGCTTTTCTTGATAACTCTTGGTTTGTTCTCAAATATTGTTGTGTGAATTACTTCATTAGAGGTCTGTGCTAGCTTCTAGTGGTATAATTGTTTGACCAAAATGGCACCCAGAAGAGAATTTACAGGGAAAGTGAATTACGAGGACCTAAATATCTGTGATGATTTTTTAGAGCAATTAACCATGTCCACCAATGCTGGGGCTAAGGCCAAAGAGCTAGTACCTAAGAACCCTTGTCTAAAAATTGGAGATGGCCTTTATGATAAGGTTAATTGGTTGAGGGACCCTGAAATAGGATTATCAAGCTTAGGACTCTTCAAAGTTAGTTTTGGGCAGAGGAATTCCCCAGCTCCTTTGAATGGCATATGGGAGTAGGATGTAGGAAAGCTTGTGGTCCCAGGTGTTTTTATGGATGTAGATCTGTTAGCCCTGATTGCACAAAATTATGACTTTGTGGCAAGATGCATCAGGAACATAAAGGGATTAGTCTTGATTGAGATAAATGAAGATGAATTTAGGAAAGTGTTTAAAATCAGTGAGTCCTCCAATTTGTTAGAACCTATTGACTTTGAGTCATTAGCCCAGGTTTACAACACACAAAGGGATCATCTTAGAAGTGGCCCATTGAAAGAATTCTATGTAAAGATAGGGGGGTTAATAGTTGTAGGCCCCAGCACAATGGAACCATTCTCTCTCAACCTATTCACTCTGAGAGCTAAGGGTATGTATTGGGCATTATGCCAGATTTTTGGAGAGGATGCTGAAAAGAATATGCCAACCCATTATATGTTAATGATTGCACAAATTCTAAACCCCTCCCTAGCAATAACATTTGATTATGCCTCATACCTTGTTGACGCAATTCATAAAGGGCTAGTAGGAATAAAAAATGGTAAGGTGGATAGGCCATTTGGATGGTACTCCATGTTAATGCATATGTTTATGTTCAAAGGGGCCGATTATTTTGGAAAGGAGGTGGACTTGATTAAGGTCAAGGATAAAGAGGAGATGCCAGTGCAATTGTGGAGTATTGTTCTATCTTGGGATAGAGAAGATGCAAGTTATTTAAAGTTTGATAGATGCTTTGCATCTAAAATTAGGATTCTTCTATGCAGAGAAAACCCTATAATTCCTAAGGCTCTTTCGGAGTTTCTCAGACCAAAGGAGTTTGCAGAGGATGTCAAGATTGTTCACAATTGGGGAGACATATATTTGTACTCTGTGTCTACTATTTTTAGAGTGTTTGGATTTAGAGGCACCCCCTTTTTACTACCCTATCAGGTCCCATTGAAGATAGGGATTGCAAAAGTCCTGAGACAAATTGGGGGAGTACAAGAAGCAGAGCTAACCAATAGAGGTAAAGGGACTATTTTCCCAACTATTACCATGGCTCACCATTTTGTGATCACTAAGGGTTGATGGAGATTTTTTGAAGAATTCTTTAAGCCATATAGGCTGTCTACTGCAGTGTCAAGATGTGCAGACCCCGATGATTTTTTCAATGGCATGTTCAAAAAAAGAGCAATGTGCAAAGGTAGGCCACATCAATTTCAGTTCCTAGAAGATCTGATTAAAAATGAATTCAGCTTAGATGAGCAATAACTGAGGAAGGAGAAGTGGGTGGCATATAAGAAAGCCCTTTATTTTATCCATCAATTTGACACTGGCTATGACCCCCTTTCTAGCTTCAATCCATTTGAGGAGAAAATTAAATTCTTGATTCTTTATTTTGAAGATCTCATGCAAACCTTAAAAGAAAAGAGGGAGGCCATAATGCAAAATGAGCCTGATAAGGCTAAGATGGTATTGGCTAAGCCTGCCTTTACTATAGATATCCCATGTGGTGACTATGTAATGCACAAAAGGTCAAAATACACTGTGATAATGCTAGTGACAAGTGAGCCTTCCACTTCAAAAGGGAAGAGGAAAATTGAAGATGTCATTGACATCCAGGATTCCCTTAAGAAGTAGAAAGTGGGAAAGGAAATTGAAACTGACGAGCCTCAATATTCTCCATCTTAGTCTCCTATCCACATTGGAGATGAACAAATTGTGGCTAAACAATTATTGCAATTAGGGAGTCTTGGTGAGATTGCCTATACCTATGAGGAGACCCAAGATGGGATGCCCGAAGAGCCACCTAATGCTGAAATGTATTTGACTGATGGTGAGTTAAAGGGCCAAGACATGGACCTTACTGTTAAGCAAGCTAGTGAAGAATTCCTTGCTGATAGTAATTTTGTCACATCAGGAGCTTTTATATAGTTTCTATGGAAGCAAAATATTGATCAATTCAAGACTAGATGTGAATAGAGGAAAAGTGAACAACCTCTTAAAAAAACAACTCAGGTAGAAGAAGAGGTTAAGCAAGAAATGATGGAGGAGTTCAAAGCAATCACCCCTGAGAAAGGAAGAGAAATGATAGCAAAGGCTGGTGTGTTGATTATCCTTGAATGGGATATAGTTGATGCCTTAGTGCTTGATGTAGTGCTTGATGTAGTGAGGAAAGAAACAAAGCCTATGGAAGGAGTGACATTTAGCAAAGATAATGTTGCTCTTGTCATGTGGTCTTTAAAGAAGGATGAAAACAAAAGAAGGAAGGATGAATCGGATTCTAGCCTCTTAGGAGGCATGATAGTTAAAAGAGTCCAAGACACAGGGGTAGTGGAAGCTGCAAGCACAGTCCTAGAGACTGCAAAATTCAGTGTTGTGGTGGCAGAGAAAGAGGCACAAGAAAAGGCTAATCTCCAATTGAAGTTGGAGACTATTTTAAAAGCTTACAATGATGCTAAAGAAGGAATAGCCAACAGAGTCAACTAGAAGGTCAATATCATCCCGGTGAATCTTCTACACTCATGATAGCCTCCTCTCCAGCAAGACCCCCTCCTACTAGTCCCATCATTGAATATCCCCCTTCTCCTATGCCTTCTAGTTCCCAATTACCTAAAAATGTCCAACATGAGTTGGAAAAATTGAAACAAGATCAGACATTATACGCAAACAAATATGAGGAGAAGGTGAAAGCCACCATCTTGAAGTTTGCTGACTCAGTCAAAACCTCCAATGTATACATAAATATGAAGAGGATTCTTGAGATTTTGATCAAATTGAGAGAAGAAGAAGCCACTTTGGAACCAATCCTGAATAAGTGGGTGCCTAGAGTTAAATAGTTAGATCTCATGTGTTCTTCCGATGCAGATGCAGAAGAGAATGACAATCTAAGGTCCACATGTGATTTTATAAAAGAGATGAATATTCTTTCATTGGAAGGAGTAGGTATAAAAAGAAAAGCCCAACTTTATAGGAAAGAATATTCAAATCATAAATTTGAAATGTTTCCAGGAGGTTTCATTGGTCCTGTCTAGCTAAAGGAAGAGAAGACTTGGTTAAAGGAGGTGGACCATAATTTGTCCCTAAGGATCAATCAGATTATTAGTACTGATGACACATCCTTATTTGTCTAAACAATTGAGGAAATTGAAAAAGTGAAATCTCATCATGGTTTCACAGAAACAGGGATTGGGCATGTACGAGTCACTTGGAAGCGATTAGAATATATGAAACAGAAGATTGCTACTTTTACTTGGCCTAGTGATGATGTGTATCAGAAGTGGAAAGATAAGTATATGGGAGAGAAAGAAGATGCTCAAGAGCAGTTACAGGAGGTTGCAACAGAACAACAAGCAGAGGAAGCCGTAGATGCTAAAAAGGACTTATAACTGCTTCTTGAAAATGACTGGTTGTTTGTAACAAACTTTCTTTTAAGGGTCCAAAGCTTGTATGCATCCATACTATTATAAATGGATACAAGGACTCCTAAAAAAATGATCGCAAGTAGTTGTAAGAAAATGCTGCAGAAATTTATCTGAGCTTTTTTCTAGTCTTATGGAGAATACTCTGAGTTTTGTAATATTTTCTCAAAATTAATATCAATATACAGACTAGAAATAGTCTATATACATAAATATGCATAGCAGTCATAAGGCAACTCATGTCAAATGTGCAACTCAATACAATAAATAATTTGTAGCCCTATAGCATCATAATGCAATCCTTGACCAAGTATGCATAGAAGAAACATCTAGTTCTATTAAGGCACAAGCATCAAAGTAAGAGGCTATGACAACTAGTGAAAAACATCAAGAACAAAAAGTTTAGTCTCAAGAATTAGGAGTTGTAATAAAAAAACTTACATGGATGAGGCATATTCATAACTTTTGCAGTCCCACCTTGGATATCAACACTAGAAGCAACTCATATTGTTCGTGTACAGACAAGACAATATGGGAGCTCATTATACCTAGCAACTCGTGGTGTTGTTGTTCATGTTGGCTCTATTGGACCCTGCAATTAAGATTCAATATACATTATTCAATAAGATTAACTGTGCAACATAATGAAATATTGAAAAGTGTGTTACCTTGTTGAGCTTCGCTTGGTTTCAAGAATAGTTTAATATTCTCTACTTAATAGGGCCAACCATGTGAAGGTGGAAGCTCATTTGGCCCCTCCCCCCCCCCCTAACATCACTCTAAATTCCCCATTAACATCTTATAACATTCATTCATTAATTCTTTCTACCATTAATAAAATATAGCATTCATTCATTAATATCACATAACGTTCATTAACACATAAAATTGATTAACATTAATTAACACGCAACATTCATCAATATTAATTAACACATATCATCCATAACCATTAATTAGCACATAATTACATTCACTAACACATAAAAATCAGTCATTGTCAAATAAGTTAGATTACAATCATTTCTTTCTTTTTTTTTTCTTTAAAGCTATGAAAGACTAAGTGGAACATCAGTGTCTTCATCATTTCCCCCCTCTGTAGATGTTCCACCAACTGCTCAAGATCTCAATGTATGCATAGTCCTATACTGAGTACGAGGACACTGGAGTGAAGGGGGGTCCTCTGCAATAACAAAGAAATGGGTTAAATTAAAAAAAAAAAAAAATTATTATTGTTACAAGTATTTCATTAATTTAGAGAACATAATTGTTGTGCTCTTTACTTGATGGGGCCACATCATTTTGTGTAGCCTCAACCTCAACATGTTGAACACCACAGTCCTCTTTACCTGAGTGGGGAACATCACGTTCTTGAGGTTGTGTACCCAAATCATGTTCCACTTGCTCACCACCGACTACATGCTCTAAAATATTAACAAGAAATGTTACATTAATTACTACTTTAATTACAAATTAAGATGTTTAATTGTATTAATAGCTGAATAAATAAATTTGAATAGCAAATGAATACCTCCACTACTAGGATGCACATCCAGACCTTCATGTGCAGGTGGTGTTTCACAATTAGCAGGCTGCATTCCAATGACATGCACATTGTTATCATTGCTTGCTTATTTAAAACAAATATAGTCACTTTATGTTGGAACTCAACATCAATTAGATTATTGGTAAAGTATTCAATTTGAAACAACTTCCATTTAGCATATTTACCTATGTGACTGATGCACTCGAATGTTGTGTATGCCCACTCAATTCTCATAGTCGATCAGCCACAACTGAATAGCCTTGCTGGTAGGCAATTCTCTTGTCATCTTTTGTGGATGCTCAATTGAATTCAGAGCCCTGTATTTTTTCTTGGTACTGTGAATTTGGCTTGCATTGTTTGATAAAAAAAAACCTTTGGAATTTATTAATATTTTGAGACAATATGGGAGTTTACATGAGATACTTACAATTCGTGTAGCAAGTTTCATGTAACCACCAGAGCTGAGTTTGTGTTGCCTGTGCTTTTCTTACCTTGCCTTGGTTGCCTTTGACGTGTCACTCAGTCTATAAAAACTTTGAAATATGTTAGATTATATAAATATAAAGAGTAATTAATTAGTACATAATTACATTCTTAATAGTATCCTGTACCTTCTTCTGGCGTCTACTGGTGTATTTCCTTTTTTCGTTTCAATTCTCTCCTTAGCATCCAAAATCAGGTCCTTCCACTCCCTCTCTGGAATCATGGGGGGACGCTCATACTTTAGGTTCCTCTCCAAATGGGTCCTGTATTGGTCCCTCACATACTTTAGATATGTGCCAGCTTTATCAAGGAGCTTGGTTTTGTCAAAGATGTCATTTCCAAACCACTCAACCATTTGGTTTGTCAATTCATCTTTTAACCTTTTTTCTTGGTCATTCCACCTTTTAAAGTAAAAAAAAACCTATTAGATTCAGAAATGAACTGAAGCTACATTTATTACACTTTAAGAAATGGACCAAAGGAAAAGTATTCTAGCAATGATATGAAATCAAAAGTGGATAAGTGTTAGTTCACATATGATGTACCACCTTTTACATATGGTGGGCCCAAATATCTGCAATGCAATGTCACTAAGATGTTTATAGAAAATATCATTGCCTGCAAAAAATTCATGGGATCAATATTAGTCCAAAATGAGTGATCATAAAGTAAATTACAATTAGAGTATATATAATAATAATTTTAAAGTACCTGGAACCTTTTTTATCTTTAAGGGAAGCATTTCTTCATCGCTCACCATGAATGTGGCCTGCAATGTTCCCGTACTAACAATACAAGAAGATCCAAGAAATGATGCTATGTTATTAGCAGTAGTCACCTGTGGCACATCCTCATGTGCATCTCCTCCTACAAGAAATGAATCCACTATGAAATGGCATTAGAATTCAAGAAAGAATGCTTGAAGGGAAATAAACACATGACAGAAGATAGAGAAAAAGAGGGATCTACCAATAGTGGGTGGGCCAATATGACATGCACTAGAGGATGTCAATATGCTATGTGTTGCCGACATTGCAGTCAGCAATACAAGTGAGGGTGACCTTTGATGAGGCAGTGTCGACAATTGCACAGTAACATTGATAGCACCTAAAGAATAATACATTCAATATATCAAACATTAAATATATGAAAAGTGCAAGAATTGTAAACAAGGATGAACCTTTATTTTGAAAATTGACAGTATCAAGTATGATGTGTTTTGGGTACTCAAAGTGATAAGCCAAGTAGGTGATAATACAAGAAAATCGTCATCACCTGATCCTGCAACACCCTAATCCTAGGAACGACTTTCATGAGGGCGAATAAATTGCTGTAAAAACAATATGTACATATTCTAGTTAATGACATAAAAAGAGAATAAAATATAAACCATTATTGAACTTTTGTTATAATTAAATCTTTCATTACTGCTTACTTGCAAGTTTTCTATTGTCTTATTCAATAATTCCACGCTTCACCGTATCTCATCAGTGGTAGGATGCACGGTTGCCAAAGCAACAATCTCTTTTCTAATTTTTATAAGCATTTTAAAGAATTTCACAAGGTCTATGGGATCTTCAGGGTCATCATTGCTTAACCCTAATGATTCCACATCCATAGAAAGGTGCTTAGGTACTGCAACTCCCTTTCCCTTTCCCTGAACATCCGTCTTTGTCAAGAATATCATTAACAATTACAAAATTAGTATAAATCACTAAAAAAAAGAACATAATAATGTAACAGTTTGCTTCTACCTAATTTGTACAATTACAATGAGGTTTACCTACTTGGTAGAAGTGTCGCAAGGTACATCTATGTCTGTGATATGTGATGGATCCATGTCGGCCTGTGACAAAGAAAAAATATAAAAAATGTTAGCACAATTACATCATACACAACATGAACAACATGAACTTTGTAGACAAAAAGAGTATTAAATAATAAAAAAGATGTTGTCATCAAAATCATTGTAAATTTTGTAAATCCTTACATTTACTTTATGTAGACTATGCAGGATCCTCAACTAAATGGTCACATAAATAGTCACATAGCTAATAAACAATCCAATTTCTATAAATAAACATAGTTTAAAAATTGTCACATAAATAGTCACACCCCCTATCTCCATCTCCATATTAAAAGGTGCATCATGAATTAATTATGTAATGGCATTAGAATTCAAAACAGAATGAATTAATTATGTAAAAAAACTTCTATCAAGAAGTCAATATTCAATAGATAATATACTAATCACATTCCTCATCATCATGAACATCAAGGTCATCATCGCCATCATCATCATCTCATCATCATCATCATCATCATCATCATCATCATCATCATCATCATCATCATCATCATAATCATCATCATCATCATCATCATCATCATCATCATCATCGTTGTCGTCGTCGTCGTCATCATCATCACCATCATCATCACCATCTTCTTCTTCTTCTTCTTCTTCACATTATACTTTATCAGCCTTCCTCTTGGATTATGTCTAACAAAAAATGACCAACCTGGTTTGTGAAACTGTCGATCATGATCATCATCCACTTCATCTTCTACTTCTTCAATATCTTCTTCTTTAGTATCTTCTTCTTCCATCACATTATACTTTATCAGCCTTCCTCTTGGATCATGTCTAACAAAAAATGACCAACCTGGTTTATGTGGAACCTCTGAGTAAAATACTTGCTCACATTGGCTTGGAAGAACATAGGGCTCATCCCCAACTAGTTCAAATGACCTTGTATTTAGCATTATTAAACCATTATCATGTTCAATAATAGTTCTATCAAGATCATTTTTATTCAATCGTAGCCTATACCATTTGACGACAAACAAAACTAATTTGAAGGAATTAAAGTCACACTCAAGTATATCATCCAAAATGCCATAGTATCGATTTTGAGACTATTGAGGATGAATGTCATTTCTCGATGAAATATTTGTCACCTCAAAGACTGCAGTGATGCCAAAAACACAAGTTTTCTTCATGTCATCCAACTTTTTTATGCAAAATTTATGACCATTGCAGCACATAGCATTGTGGTGTTTGACCTGCGATATGTCAAACATGTAAAATTTATTGCATTGTGAGTTGATGAACATATGGGTGATTAATAAATTTATACGTACCTGTTTATCTCTTAAACCATATGCTAAATCAATTTCCCTTTGCGTAACATTGGAATCTCCATTACGATGTGCTTCTTTAATCAATGAAGCCACACCTTCCCATGTTAACATGCATCTAGAATGTTGACAATGTTAAATCCATACCATCATCCAATCAAGATTGTTTGCAATATACAAATGTAGTGCATCCCACTCTCGACCAACTATACAAAAAATAAATAGATGTCTTACAATCGATTTATTTTGAAGATTAAGAATTAATTAACTACAATAACATCTTATAATTACCTCTCACTTTCCTCAATCTACCTTTCCCTATCAGGTACTCCCCTTCGAATTTGTTAATGGTGTTGGGATCCCAAATGCAATCCACGTGGATCTTTGCTATAAATGTGGGAAGATATTCAGAAATGTACACCATAGTCTGGCATACCATATATCCCTCCACCATAGAACCCACAATATGTGCTCTTTGTCGAACCAAAGCCTTCAAAAATTTCAAGTGCCTCTCAACCATCCACATTGACCTAGTGTGTACAGGTCCACACAATTCAATCTCCTCAACTTGGTGTATGAGGTAGTGTTCTGGTGCATTGAAAAAAGATGGAGGTAGACACTTTTTCATTTCACACATTAAATGAGGAATTTTTCTCTTCCAATATTTTATATCGTCTTTATGGATTTCTTTACATGACAACCACCTACAAGGTATTCAAGATGCAAAAAAATATATTACATAAGAAGTAAAACAAATTGCAAATATAATATCTATAGAATGAACTAAACAAATATCACTACTTACCTCATGTATTTTCCAAGATCATATATGACTTGCTTGACATTATTGTCGAAGTCGTCTGGGAGAGATAGAGGTAGAACATACTGCAACAATTATAAAATTATCTTTTCATTTTTTTGTAACATAATGAAAAGTATATGTACGCTCAGTACTTAAATACATACTAAAAACACAAGAACATGAATTACCTTAATGAAGGTATGCCAATCATGTGTTTTCATCCCTGGCCCAAATTCACTTTTCTTTGATATGAGATTGTTTATGTTCGCAGCAAATCCTGTGGGAAATCAAAATTTTTCATATGACTTGTTTTATAGCATTGCTTTGCTGGTCTGTTAATAACCAAGGAAGATCACTTATATTAATCTGGTCTCCATGGCTATTTGATTGAATGACATTTATCATTGCATGATTGGAATCTGTCACTACATATTTTGACAATTTTTTCTTTGTCACACCTTCCATCAAATATTTTCCATAATGTCTCTGTTATATTCTTTCCAATATGCATACTATCAAACAAATGAACAATTTGTAACCTCTTGTAGTAGGGCAACCTACTAAATTGTCAAGGATAAATTTTTATTCCCTTAGGAAGGTGTTCATTTATGCCTTCACAACCTTCATGATCATCAATCACATCATCAGTAAACAAAACAAAATAGAAAAGATGTTTATGACAAACCAATAGATGGAATGGCATTACCTTGACGATTAATTCTATTATATTCCAACTTCCACAAGTGAGGTGTCATTCTTCGTGGATTTGATGTATTCTCTTCTTTCCCATTGAAAAGATGTTTTTCAGTATTTCGATACTTATGATTTTTGTGGAGAAAGTGCCTATACTCATCAAACACCTACTTTCCTAAACTTTTTGAATGATGAGATTTCATCTTTGGACCACAAACTGGACATGCAAATTTTCCCTTTGTTTGAAAACCTACAAGATAATGTATAATTGGATTAAATATGATAATTTTTTGAATTATAATGTTCATGCACAACTTAAACACTATAACATACCACAAAAATGTGTTAGCCTCAAGGCATCGTGTATTGTCCATAGAAGCATCGCATGGAATTGAAATTTTCTTTGTCCTATTAGTCTAGAGACGTTATACATAGTGACACCATTCCATAACTCCAGCAACTCATTGATAAGAGGCTCGATATATACATTCATATCTTTAACTTGGTACTTACCTAATCGAATGAACAAAAACATTACATAATTATTATGACCATTTTACTGCAATATCTATAATTAAATTTAGACAACTCTATTTAAATGATAAAATACCTGGAACAATCATTGCCAACATTATGTGCTCCCTCTTTATTGACATCCATGGAGGAATGTTATTGTTCATAACAAAAACAGGCCACACTGAGTAAACAGATCTCATCTCTCCAAATGGATTGACACCATCCGTTGCCAATGAAAGCCTGAGATTACAAGGTTCTTCTTTAAAGTGTGGCCACTTTTCCTCTATGTCCATAAATGGTGCACCATTCGCAAGCATTCAAATAATGTCATCTTGACTTCTATTGCATGCATGGTAATCCATAAATTGTGCCAAACTAGTGCACTTGAATAATCATTGCATAAGTGGAATAATGGGAATATAGCGAAGAACCTTGCGAGGAACCCTTTTTGTTATTTGATCTATTCAATATCTACTGATATGACATTCAGGGCATTCAGTTCGAAATTCATATTGATTGTGATATATAATATGATCATTGGGACAAGCATCTATTGCTTGATACTCCATTCCAATATATTTCATAATAGCAGATAATTCTCAGTATGAGCGAGGTAGAATATTTGATGGTGGCAACAAAAACTCACCTATCAATCTAGAGCAACAAAATATAATTTGTTATAATAAAAAATATTAATGGTACAACATGATTCACAGTTTATTATGACATATATGACATGCCTTAACATACGTGACATTGCTATGTTGGATAAACCATTCATAATCTTCAAGTTCACCAACAACAATACAGCGGAGAGAAGAGTTACTTGCGAGCCTTCATAAAGGGCCTCAGATGCCTTCTCAAGTAGAGGGACATCATGAACAACATCAAGGTCATCTTCATCATCATGATCAGCTGTGTGAGTACTAAATTAGTCATGGATCAATGTATTTGTACCATCATCTTCAATTGTGTTTTCTGGCTCATGATCGTCACCTTCCATGGGTTCATTATCTTCAGCTTAGATATTCACACCTCCATGTTCATCCACTTTGAAAACCATATTCTCAAGGTTGTGTTTATCCATACCATGTGCTCCAGGGTGCTCGACCTATATAAAATTGATATACATAAATAAATCGTGATCATGATCTCATCATCACGTGATTTATTATGTATATAAATTGTCAAAATGATATAATGAAAAACTTACCAATGGATGATAATCATGTCCACCTTCAATGTGACCATGCACCCTACAATGTTTCTTCATTGTTTTGATTAGAAGTCTTCTAGTCTTTAACCCCTTACAAATTTTGCATGGACAATAACATTTTCCATCACCTTTTCTTTTCAAGTTAGACCACAATCTAGCAATTGTCTCCTTATTTTGTTGTTCGTTGATATTGTCTGACATGGTCTTTCTTCAAAGGAAAGAAAATAGAAATTATTGTCTGACATGGTCTTTCCCTCAGGAGTTGGCAGATCCTACTTCCATACTTTAATTCCATTTTCTCAAAGGACAATCCTAAAAATCCATGCATTGCAAACAACTTTTTACACCTTTGTTGGTTGTGGTGGCATCACAAAGAGTTTACATCAATAAATGAAGAACATGCCAATGCTTTTAATGCAGCAATATAAGTCTATCTCTTATTCAATATCTCTAGTGAAACCCCCATGATCTTTTGTTGGAGTAGAATTTTTTATATTCTATAAAGGGTCTTGTCCTTTGTTGATGGGATATTCATCTACCTCAAGAAATAACTATTCTTTTCTCCAACAAGAAGTGGAACTAAATGAAGATCTAGCACCATGAAATGAATCCTCAAAAGGATTACTAGAGTTAGTTTTGGTAGATAATGATCTGGATAAAATACTAATGTGGCTTTATGAAACATTATGTACTAGCTTAGCATACTCTAACAACTTTGGTGCGACATGCTACATCCAATTAAGTCTCCATCGGTATCTCTATTGTGTTTATGGATTGGGATTCAATGTACTATTTTTATACACAGATTTAACATTCAACTGAGGAGGTTTGTATGCACTTACTTGTCTTTCAATTGTATCCCTATTTCAAGAATTTCTTCTATCAACAAATCATTTGTTGTAAGTTGTACAAGTGGAAGCTTGAACATGCCTTCCATGCTAGCCTTGTTGATACATTCAACACCATCTTGTGCAACAAATCTTTAAAACTCCATTTTTCTGAATTGAAGAGTGAGTAGTAGGGGCAATCTAGGACACTTATAAAGGTTTTGCAAGAGAGATAAATAGACCTAAATATTATGGCTGAATAATGATCAATAGGTAAATGGATAAGAAACTCTCAATATCAAAATGAATTTCTCAATTGTCTTTACGAGAAATGGATAGATCTGCTAATACTGGCTTTATGACTGTATGTCAACTTTAGACTCAATCCAAGAAGAGCTATAACTAATATACGATATCTAGATTTATAATCTCTATAATATAACAATCCCATAATTATGTTTCCATGCATCTATACCACAACACAAACATCATGCTAGTGTTCAGACATAGCAATTGATATCCTAATTATAGAATGTGAAATATTCACATAACTATGAATAAAGAGTAAGAAAAACAAAGAAAGATGCTTATTGCAAACATAAATGACTAATGGACGAGAATTGAATTCATTGTAGATAGTTTTGAATATCAAATTCACTTATTTGTGTGCATTTAGTAACTCATGTACTTGTGGCCAACCATTTATCTCTTTCATAAATTAAAGACTTATTAATAACATTAAATGGCTAAGTAATTATGTTCTAGTTGAAATTGAAAATAAAATATTTTATTTCAGGACAACTCACACTATTCCCTATCATATTTTAGACTCTCGGTTTTGTTAGTAGTGGTTTGATGTCTTTGGAGCTGATCATTGCATTTCTTTAGTTGCCTTTGCCAGCCTACTCCCAGCCTGTGCCAAAATGAGAGCTTTGGAATAGGGTATGGACATCCATCAAAGCATAAAAGATAGAGGAATTTTGTCAAATGTAGTTGCAGCTGCACAAAATGGATTTGTTGAGAAGGCTTTAGAAACTTTCAAGCAAATGCAATTGGTAGGTGTAAAGCCGAATTCCATGTTCATTTCTACTATCCTCCCTTCCTGTGCCAAAATGTTAGATTTGGAACAGGGTATCGATATTCATCGAAGCATAAAGGATAGAGAAATTTCGTCAGATGTTGTAGTTGTAACTGTATACACCTAAAAATGGTCTGAAGATAGTTAAATAAATACACAGTTATTTGATTAATTCCCCTTCCCAATTAATTGAATTCACAAGCAATTTAATTAATTTCTCTATTCATCTACAAGTAAATAAATCTAGATGATTTATTTATATAGTTCATCTCACATCCCCTTTTGATTAATTAATTCTCCATTAATTAATGTCTCCCCATACTAATCAATTCTTCTAATCCCTAATTAAGATTAACAAACTCAAGTTTGTTGAGATTAATTACCATTTTTCAATTATTTGAATTTCTAAATTCAAATGAGCACATGGCTCCTAACTTTAACCACCCAACCTAACCATCCCCTAACTTAACCCATTAAATCTAATCTTGGGTCTAACTAAACCTATCCTATCTTGCACATTCTAACCTCCTTATCCTAACCTCTCATGGTGTGGATATTCTCTCCTTGAGACACATGGTACTTTTGCCACGTCTCCTCCCTTGGACACTTGCCCTCTCATGAGCAAGGCTCCTTGACACTTGTCACCATAGAGATGACAAGTGTCCCTTCCTCCAACCTCTTCTCCAACTTCCTCAATTCTTGGCACCTCAGCTTTGGCCTTGGAAATCCTATAAATACCCCTCATTTTGGGGCAATATGGATCCGATCTCATTTCATCTTATGCATTGTTACTATAGGCAGATCCGATCTCATATCAATTTATGCATTGTTATTATAGGCATATCGATCCCATCTCATATCAATTTAGGCATTGTTACTATATGCATTTGCATTTCAATTATCTAGTAATTAGATTTGGAATTGATCATAGCATGTTTATCTAGGTTCTTAAATCATGCATTTCATATCATTTTCATAGTCAATCATGATCAAATAACTACTCAACTCTTGAGTTGTCACTTTGGAGGTCATTGCTCTGCTGAGAGCCCATCAATCCAACACCTTCAAGGTCCTCAAGAATAGAGGAAAATGGGACATTTCAAGGAAGGCTTATGGTTTGCATCTTTAATTTAGTTTTCAATTAAGATTTTCAATTATGTTTTTATTGTCACATTATATGTGTATGCCTCTTATACTAACAACATTTTTAGCATCACATTAATTGGCGCCCACCGTGGGGCCTGGCCCCTTTGATCTGTAACAAGTTTGCTTGTAGGAAATTTCATTGACAGGTTGATTAGCTCTTTCAGAGTGTAAATTAGCTCTCTTGGGCTCCAGAATCGCATTCTTGGCATCTTTTGTGGTGTTCCGACACCTCAAATGACATTTATGGGGGATTCCTCAACTCTATTTTAAAGTTTTTCTGTACTTTAGCACTTTCAGTCTTTACTTTAGCATTTTTGGCAAATTTATTAGTGTTTTCAGTTTATTTAACATCATTTCTGGTGTGCAGAACAGTGTTTTGGGTGTGCAAAACAATGTTTCTGGTGTGCAGAACAGTGTTTCTGGTGTGCAGAGCAGGGTTTCTGGTGTGCAGAGCAGTGTTCTTGGCACATATGATGGCATTCTTGGTTAATTTGATGGCATTTTCAGTTTTTTATTAATTTTGCAAATATTGTATGTTGCATTCCTCATTTCTACTTCTAGACTATCATTTTCCTGAACCTAATTTGCAAATTGTTGGTTTTGTAGGTACTTATTTCACTGTGAAAGACCAGAGTTATAAACTATTTTGCTGCCAAAGAATGCAATATAAATTACTAACTTTGTTTGTAGCCATGGGATTTTGCACTTATATTTGTTAAATTAGGCACATAGACTAATTACAATGGAAATGAACAAACATGTCTTACGTGTCTTGATGATAGGCGAGTATGCTCTCACCTTTCTTAGGTGATTAGAAAGCTAGACTCATCCTTTGCTTTCAATTGCATATCTTTAGAGGGCCTGTCATAGTGGGAAAAAGTAATCACCCTATGAGAACGACCCAAGTGAGTACAACTAGACTTGAGGATTCCAACTCACTATAACAAATAGGTCTCTGATGATTAAAGTCTCAGAGAATGGGATTATTTGAGTTTTCTCTTTGAGATCTCTCATATCGGGCATTTTGTAGGGCCTCGTAGTCTCAATCACGTTTACGTAACAACAACTTGTTTCGGTACCTTGTTGGGCTATAGGCCTCAATCATGCTTGCATGACTTCAAGGGGTAATTTCAAATGGAATTCTTGACTAAGAACTTTAAAAATAGAAGCTACCCAATTCACCTCCGAAAGGGTGATAATCTTTGTGCAAGAGAGATAGTAACTCTCCCAAGACACTTGCCATATCGTGCCCCCGTTAGCATTTGGAGTTAGATAATATGGTGTTGAGAAACCATTGCCTAAGACTCAGTGGCCGTATTCTGATTAGCTATTGGGTGTGTACCTAAGTCAGCAAGCAAAGGTTTTCATTCTTAGCCAATCTCCTTGGGATAGACTGATTGATGTGTTTTTAACAATTAAAAACTTTTTGTGTTTGTAAGTCAATTTAAGATATCATCCATTAAAATACAACAAACATTGAAAACTCAAACTTCAAACTGTCAAATTCACAAGTTTTGTAGCAGATTAGCTCTTTCAGTCCAAACAGTCGCATCTACAGTCCAAAAAGTCGCACATATAGTCCAAATAGTTGCATCTACGGTTCAAACAGTCACATTAATAGTCCAAACATTAGCGTTTTCAGTCCAAATAGTTGCTCTTTCAGTCCAAACATTAGCATTTACAGTTCAAGCATTAGCTCTTCTAGTCCAAACGGTCACACCCTCGGTCCAAATAGTCTCATTTTCAATCCAAAGGTCAGCTCTCTTGGTGTTAATGTTAAATTTCTCATATTTCAACATTAACTCTCAAAGGTTGAGCATATTAAAGAGTTGGGTCAAAATTGAAATCTCCTAAGTTCAAATGCTCAATTTTCTAAACCTACATATCATTATTTGAACTTTAAAGTCATTGTATAGCAGAACGGAGTTCCTGGTTTGTCAGTCAGCATTTCTAGTCTGTATGTCAATGTTTTTGGTCAGTATAGTAGCGTTTTTGGTAAGTCTGTCAAAGTTTTTGGTTCAAACAACAACATTTCTGGTCTAAACGACAACGTTTCTTGTCTAAACAGCATAGTTCCTGGTCTAAACAGCAACGTTTTTGGTCTAAACAGTAGAGTTCCTAGTCATTTTGTCAACGTTTTTGGTAAAATACATCAAAATCAGAAAACAAAAACAACCTATTTCTCAAACAATCAAACATAGAGAATAGGTCATCTTGTTGGGTCATTTAATCAAGTTATCTTCTGTCAAAAATATATTCCAGAACAAGACACACAAAAAGTCTCAAGTATTCACCTCAAACAAGTTAAAGATCAAACACCTTAAAGTGCAACAACACATTGTCTTTGATAAACTAATTGTTCAAACATAGTTTCTCATCAGGATCTATCATCCTTTAATCACGAAACTACAATGCTTGATCAGAATAACCTCATTCTTTATCATAGGATATATCGTTCCTATTTGAACTTGGTCATATCAAAAATCACAAAATTTGCACTCCAAAAACTAAGATTGAAAAAATTGTAAACAAGAAAATACTTGAAAAGATCATTTCGTGTCTATACATCTACAACTTTCACCTCAACAATTGATCACTTATAACGACAGATTACTCAAGATTTAAAGCTCGAAAAACATTCAAAACACGTGTATGCCCGTTCTAAGCAGGGCTCAGAGACAGAAAATTGCGGAAATAGAATAGAAACGTTTGAGATAACTAAAGACTATATAACCATGGAACATGAAGATCAAAGACAAGTTGAAGATGAAATACAACTTGAAGGGGAAATAACAGAACAAAATATCAGAGACATCAAGAAAGATCCTCAATTCGACAAATTTATGAAGAAATTATTGGAGGGAGAAAAAGAAAAATATTTCCTAATGTTAGCCAAATCTGGTGCTACACTCCCCCAAGATTTTGATGTAAACAAATTGAAACAAAAGAAAAGTGGTCCTCCTCCTAATGACAAACAATATGAGGACATATTTGATCTCAAAATTAATAACACGTTAGTTCCTAGCAACACCATAAACAATGAGGAAACTTACATTCCCATAAGGGAGGAAGTAGAAATTCTAAATAACACTCAATCCAACAAAGATACAAGAAGGGATAGAGATGATACAAGAAGAGATCAATATATTCCTAGAATGCAAAATCATGGTCATACAAGAACAAATCATGTTGATAATCCTATCATAACTCTCACACAACAACTACAAACATTGCAAAAACAAATCCAAGATATGCAAAGAGGAAATGTTAGGCGATACTCGCTTCAAGAAATATGTCCTTATCCATTTGACAGAAACCTCAACATGATACCTTTTCCTATAGGTTTCGAGACTCTGAGGTATGAAAAATATGACGGAAGCACTGACCATCAAGATCGCATAAGAGAATTTTGCACAATGAGCATGGAGTTTGCACATGAAGATACATACTTAATGAGACTATTTCCAAAGAGTTTAACTGGATTAGCCATGGAATGGTTCTCAAAACTTCCACCATGAATCAGATCATTTTTCAGAGTTGGTGGATAAGTTTTTATCCCAATATGCTTATAACATTCAACACGAAATAACCATGCTAGACCTTTGTAACACAAAACAAAAAAGCGAAGAACCCTTCATGACATTCTTACAATGGGGGAGGCGGTTAGCTTCGAGGTATCCTTGTACAGTGCTGGAGTATGAAAAAATGGACATTTTCATAGACAACTTAAACGATCAAATGAGTTATTACTTGAAAATGCAAGGAAATCAAACTTTTGCAAAAATGATTGATAATGGAATCAGAATTGAAGAAGCCATGATAAAGAAAGGTGAGTTGAAAATATTCAAAGAAGGAGTTCACCCTCCTAACAAAACTAACAACAATGATCACAATGATAAACCAAAATTTTGGAATAGAAATCGTAATGTCGTCAATGACGGGATAGTAGATAACAACAATGTAAAATCAAAGCAACCGGTTTTCAATTTATCCAATCACTCAGTAGCAGCTCGACAAGACAACAATCACCAAAAAGCAACTATCAAAACTTTCTTTCGAAGACAATTTACAAACATTGGTGAACCCCTTGGGTCTGCATTAAAAACACTTGTCGCAAACAAATTGATTACATTACCAGAAGAAAGAAACTTTGAACCCAAGGTAAAACCTGCTTGGTGGAATGACAACCATTATTGTAATTTCCATTGAAACAAAGGACACAAAACAGATGCTTGTCAATGATTAAAACATGTCATCCAAGATTTGATTGATAACGAAATAATAACTGTGGATGGACATACAACAACTGAATATCACACAACTTTCAAAACTCCGCATCCTAATTATGAGAAGGGTGAATCATCAACAGGGGAAAATGGTAAAGGTAAAGAAAAGGTAAACTATGCTCATACATATGACAATGTGGTAAATGTAATCATCATTAAAGAACAAAAACATCACAAACCTTCTCATGTTATCACACGAAGTAAAGCCAAAGTTGTTTTGCCGGGTCCTACAACAAACATGTCATCCACTTCCAAACAATACAATCTAGTGGATCAATTATAGAAAACACCCACACAAATATCCATCTTAGAACTTTTAAAACTGTCACCTGCACAAAAGGAGATTCTTGAATGAGCATTAGTAGATACCACAATGTCCAAAGATCTTGATATTGATCAATTCCAAACCATGGTGGGACACCTCACAACTCCTCATTGCTTATCATTTACCAAAGAAGATGACATGTCCTTGCAACACCCCCACAACGCTCCTTTGCATATTGAAGTCCTCGTTCACAAAACGCGAGTTAAATGTGTTCTAATAGATGGTGGAGCTAGCCTAAATATTTGTTCATTGAGTCTTGTTCGTGCCTTAGGATATTCAGAAGATGCAGTTGATCCCCGTAAAAAGATCACCATAAAAGCCTATGATGAAGAAGAACGTTCCTCCAAGGGAATTGTTATAGTACCCATCAGAGTAGGACCTTTACAGAAAAACACAGCATACCAAGTTCTGGACTTGGACTTATCATATAATATACTCCTGGGGAGACCATGGATGCATGACTTGCAAGCTGTCCCATCAAACTCTAAACAACAACCAATTGTGAAACATCTTCCGATATTTGATGGAGCATTCATTAGTGCTGGAACCTTGTCAGAGGAGACAGAAGACAAAGATTTGCTATAGTGGCTATACAAAGATGAAGAAATTCAACAAAAGGTCAACAATGTCAGAATACCTACAGAAAAATATGGAAAAGGATTCAACATTCTTCAAAAGATGGGATACACTGGAACAGGTCCTATAGGAAAAAGAAAAGAAGGTATCTTAGAACCTATCCAACCTCATAATCAGCAAGCTACAGACAAAGCAAGCCTAGGGTATGGACAAGTTACTCTACCAGAAGACACATCTTCTAACCAACAAAAAGAAGAATATGAAAATAGACAAGAACAACTTGCAATTGAAAGGGAAGAAGCATCTACAAAGCAACGATCACAACCAAACATGAAATGGAAAAAGAAACAATCCTCAAATCAACAAGAGAAACAAACCAATAATACCTCCCAAACAACATTAACTCTCAATCAAAACAAGCATGAACCTAGTACTAATCAAGGAGAACTGATAGTAAAGTTGACAGAACTCAATCTTAGTTCAGAAGAAGTTGAATATGAGAGAAGGAAAGATATAACAAGACAAATAGAAGAAACACATCAAAAGCTATATGAACAAATTTGTAGATTGCAAGCTGCAAGTGAGATAGATTCTGATGAATGGGAATGGGATTCCTATCATTTTGAAGAATCAGCTGAAGAAAATTGCTTTAAAGAAGATGTAGGAGTCGATGTAGTTCACACGTATGTAGGACAAATGTTAGGAACTAGTTCACTTGAATTAGAATCACATTCGGCTTACTTGGAATTAATTGAGGATGATCAAGAACTTCCTGGGTGAGGTCATTCTGATGAGGGTGCCATTCTAGACATTGACATACATATCGAAAACTTTGATAACTCAATCATGACCCTAAATACTCTCGAAACATCTCAACCAGATGATCCTTTACCTCTACTCCACCTCAAACTTATTGAATGGGAAAATGAAGGACATACTGCCATTGATACCTTTCCAAATGACTATGCCATATCCGTATATCTTAATGCAATCGAAACCACAACAACTTCAACTAGGGATTTCTACAACGCATCTTCCAGTCAAGTGGGTGCCAAATCTCCTAGTCCCAAAAGCAAAAATAAAGAAAACAATATCAGGTCTAAGGTTGAAAACCATTTCTTGGCAACATTAGATCAGGAAAAAGTAAAAAGAAAGGACGTATCTAATGGTGAAAACCTCCTCAAGGCACCAGAAGATGGGAGATTTGACACTTTACCTGAGTACTATCAAGAAACGTCATCAATTTGGATTGAACCAATAGAAGCAGTTAACATTGGGACATTAGAGCAACCCAAGATCCGACATCCAGCAACTTCTCTGACAGAAAAGGAAAGGAATGAATATATGGAATTCTTTAAATGAAGACAAATCAATTTTTCCTGGTCATATGTAGACATGCCAAGGTTGGATCCAAAGCTTATTATGCATCACTTGAATGTCAATCTAGGAGCCAAACCAGTCAAATAAAAATTAAGAAAGATGCATCCACATATTGCTCTCTTGGTTAAAGCAGAACTAAAAAAATTACTAGATGTCAGATTCATCAGACCTATAGCATATCCTCAATGGGTATCAAACATTGTTCCTATTTCAAAGCCAGATAAAAGTATCAGAGTATGCACAGACTTCAGAGATCTTAATAATGCATGTCCAAAGGATGACTTTCCTTTGCCTAATATTTACATCATTGTAGATTTAACAGCTGGACACTCCATGTTTTCTCTAATGGATGGTTTCTCCGGATACAATCAGATTAAAATAGCACCTGAAGATCAAGAAAAGACAAATTTCACATGTCCATGGGGTACTTTCTGCTGGAACGTCTTGCCTTTTGGATTAAAGAATGCATGTGCCACATATCAGAGAGTTATGACAACAATATTCCATGACATGATGCATACATTCATGGAAGACTATGTGGATGACATCTTGGCAAAATCATACAATAGAGAAGAGCATATTGAAATACTAGAAAAGATCTTTGATCGGTTAGAACAGTACAAGCTACGACTAAATCCTAAGAAATGTGCCTTTGGTGTCACTTCAGGAAAGCTATTGGGATACACTGTTTTAGCTAGAGGTATCGAAGTAGATCCAACTAAGGTCAAAGCAATCATGGAAATGGCATCTCCCAAGAATATAAGTCAACTCAGATCACTACAAGGAAGATTGCAGTCAATCAGAAGATTTGTGGCTCAACTAGCAGATAAATGTCAACCATTCACCCATTATTACATAAAAATGTTCATTTCAAATGGGACCATCAATGTGAAGAGGCATTCAAAAAGATCAAGGCATATCTCATGCAACCACCCATTCTAATGTCACCAATTTCAGACAAGCCGTTATTGCTCTATGTCTCGACCACTGAAGTATCATTAGGAGTTTTGCTTGCACAACAGGATAATGAAGGAAAAGAGTGAGCCATCTACTACATCAACAAAACACTAGTGGGATACGAACTCAACTATTCCCCAACAAAAAAAGCATGCTTGGCGGTAGTTTTTGCTTCTCAAAAATTAAGACACTATCTACTATCTCACTCCATCAAGTTGATAGCTAAAATTGATCCATTGAAATATTTGCTCAGCAAGGCAACATTGACAGGACAACTAGCAAAATGGATCATGATCCTAAGTGAGTTTGATATTGAGTATGTAGATAGAAAAGCTATCAAGGGACAAGTCATTGCAGATCAACTAGTAGAGGTACCACTTCAAGATGATCATCCTCTACAGATTGAGTTTCCTGACACTGATATCCTAAGAGTCACAACAAAAGCATGGAAACTATACTTTGATGTTTCATATACACAACACAGATCAGGAGCAGGAATTCTATTTATCACACCACAAGGTCACACCATCCTGAAAGCATACAAATTAAGCTTTCCATGCACCAATAACACCATTGAATATGAAGCTTTGGTTACAGGTATCAAAATGGCTATGGAATGGCACATTACACAACTTCATGTCTTTGGAGACTCTCAGCTTGTCATTAATCAAATCAATGATGACTATCAAACAAAAGATGACAAACTCATGCCTTACAAAAAGATGGTGGATGACTTCAAGAAATATTTTGTTGAAATCACTTTTGAACAAATTTCAAGAAATGATAACAAAGCAGCAAATGCCATGGCAACACTTGCTTCTTTATTACAAACACAGGAAAATCAAGAGCGTTATGAATTCCTGGTTGAAGAGTTGTCATACCCTTCTCATAATTGTCCGGATTCCCAAACCATCTGCCAACTTATTGGACATAATAATTCTTCCCGCTATGGCCAAACTTACACATGCTTGAAAGATAACACTTTACCTCTTGACCTATCAAAGAATCAAAAGAGAAACTTTTTTCACCAATCCTCCCATTATACTCTCGTCGTGGATACCCTATTTAAACGAGATCTAGATGGTACTCTCTTAAGATGTCTTGAACAAGAAGAATCTGAGAAGGCCTTAAATGAAGTCCATAATGACATTTGTGGCACTCATTCAAGTGGTCTTATCCTTTTGAAAAAACTCATATGCTTGGGCTATTATTGGCTAACTATGGAATGAGATTCTTTTCAGATAGCTAGAGCATGCAAACAATGTCAGATCCATGGAAATTTGATCCATGCACTGACACAAGAACTTCATGCTTTAGCAACATCTTGGCCTTTCTGCCAATGGGGACTTGATCTAGTACTAAAGGAAAATCCTCGAAACCAGTCAGATCGGGAAAAGAAAGGAAAATTTGAAGGTCCATTTGTGGTCACAACAGTATTTGGATCTAGGGCATATTAGCTATCAACACAAGATGGAGATCAGCTTGAGGAACCCATCAATAGCATGCATCTAAAGAAGTTTTATGCCTTAAAAATCCAAAAATAGTGAAAAAGCTGAAAAATCCAAAATCAGTGAAAAAAACAGAAAAATCCAAAAACAGTGAAAAAGAAAAAATCCAAAAATAGTGAAAAAACAAAAACAATAATAAAAAAAATCAAATATGAGAAAAAGTGCAATAAAAACAGATGGTGAAAACTTGGTAAACAGACATTATCTGTCGGCTAGCTCTGCCATCTATTGGTTCGTGCTTTCTTCTGCTTGCATTCTTTTCCATCAGCGTTGTTCATATCCTAAAGCCTTTTGTGCATACACAGGCATCCCAGGTGATTTCTCGTCATGGTTTGGATCATTTACTATATCATAATAAGGCTTGTTTCTAGGCTGGGGGCAAAATCTTGAACCTAGCTGAGGGCAAAATCCTGAACCTAGCTGGGGGCAAAAAGTTTTGATCATTTTGAGCTTAATCAAATAGGTAGAACAAGAGTCAGACAACGCTTGTCAAGTGAAAAACTAAGAGACATCCAAAATTGAACATAAGATCACAATATCAACCATTAACTATCACATATCAATCTAAACATGACAAAACACATATCAATGGATGATATATCTTGACTTATGATTTTAACACTTTGGCAATAATGGTTCAATTATTTTATTTTTCTTTTCGCTATCATGATTTCTAAGTAACTCCAGGATGTCTTTGACTAGAGGAATGAGGAAGGAACATGATATTTTTCTTGTCTACTATCTGTAAATTAATCATTAATATGTGCAAAGTTGTCTAAGGAAATGATCATCAGAATATCATGGAAGACATTTCGGACTTGCATATAGAAATGGTTAATACTACCTATTTTACGCAAGCAACACTCTGGTCATCTTGGTTCAATTATACCTCGATGTTTGTGCTAACTTGAAATATCAAAACCTAGGAAAGTAGTGCTCAGGTCATCATGGTTCAATTATACCATTGATGTTTGCACTCACTTCCCACATTTTAAAGGCTCAATGATGAAACAAAGCAATGACTCCATGACCGGTCTGATCACTGCATTGCATTGCATTTTAAGATAGATTTGCATTTCATTTTGCATGGGATCACAATGCTCATCTTTTCCAAGGTCAAAACTAACATGGTGTTATCTCTCTTATTACATGATTGAGTACATTGGACAATAGCAAAAATAATCAATTCATTCACCCTGCATGATAAGTTAGTTCATCTCATGTAATCATTGCATACCAAGGCATCATTCATATAAAGCATCAAATCATTCATTCATTTAATAAGATCATTGCATGATATTCATCAAATCTCAAATCATATAAAATAACACCATTGCATTGCATTGCATCCATCTCATATTAACATGCATGAGAAAATCATAAAAAGAATATAAACATAGAAAGCATTGCAATCGCACAAACATCACATAGAAATTATAAGCATCACCATACATATTTGCATTTGCATACATCACGTAAATACTCCATCATCATATATCCATCATCTAGAATTCATAAGCATATAGAAATTAAAGCATACATCAACCATACATCATGAAGGTAACTGCACATTATAATCATATACCAAACAAAATGCATCCATCATCTCATAGGTCATGTAGAGCGAATAGGATTGACTGCATATCATATCATCAAAACAAAATCAATGTCCAAGGTAAAATGATATCACAAAATATATGAGATACATCACAAATATACATCACAGGAATCATCAATACCTCATCACAAAAGGGTGTGTACATGAATACATCACTGTCTCATATCAGTGTGACCACTAAGACGCAGAGTGAAAAATTGAAAATAATCAAATCATCAAAAATTCAGAATAATCAAATCATTAGTAATCATCAAAAATCAAAAAATCGTCAAAAATTTCCAAAAATCAAGTCAAAAATTAAAAAATCATCAAAATCAAAATCAGAAAATCGAAAAAATCAAAAAATCATCAAAAAACCAAAAAAACTGAAAAATCATCAAAAACCAAAAAAATAAAAAAATCACCAAAAATAAAAAAAAAAACCAAAAAAAAAAAAATGAACCCCCCCCGCTCACGGTGGCACCCAAAGCGTCGCCCGCGGCACTGGCAGCACTAGCGGTGGCACCCAAGGTGCTGCCCGCAGCACCCATGGTAGCACCCAAGGCACCACCCGCGGCTACCGCCGGGGCTCCTCTCCTCCACTCTGCCCTCTGCCTTCGCACCACCGGCTCCCCTTCTACCCCCAAATTTTCTATTTAAAATGACATTTTTAAAATATTGCAAAAATTTAAAATTGCAAAAATGACATTTCTTTTTTGAAAATTGTGAAAATGTATAAATAAAATTTTTTGGGAGGCGTATGGAAATTTTTTTAAAAATCTGGAAAAACCCAACGCAAATCTTATGCTACTCCCCCAAATATGCCAACATCAGCATATATGAATCTTCCTACAACATGATATCAACAAACTATCAGTTCTTTATCCAATCAATCTTATCAATTCTATCAATCCATCTCATCTGATCCTTTCTATCATGTCTTATACAGGATGAATCCTTCCTAGAACCAGACGTTTTGATCAAGTCTTATATAGGATATATCGTTCCTCAAACCAGACACTTTGATCATCGTTGTCTTATACAGGAGGTGCCATTCCTGAAACCAGACTTGATCTCGATCTCATCAATCCTATCAATTCAATCAAACTCTATCAATCATCACATCAAGAACCATATCAAAGTGATCGAAGAACTCACACTTTCATCAACCATAGTTGTAGGAATCATCCAATAGTCTATCGGGACATCAATTTCACAAAGATCCAAAAACTCCAAAGGTCAATTATCTCAATTGATCTCCTGAGGGGGCATCCTCGCATCGATATCTATCAATCAGCATCTGGGGCATCATATCGAGATTTATCATCTCCAAGATCAAAACCACATCATATCAAGATTTATCATCTCCAAAATCGAATCAACATCATATCGAGATTTATCATCTCCAAATCAAATCAGTATCACATCGAAACCAAATCCGCATCCAATCAAGATCGAATATGCATCCTATCATAATCAATATAAAGAATATCCTCAAATCGAGCTTTCTTTGAACCAACGCGTCGTCACACATCGCTTCAAAGAGGGGCAAAATGTATACACCTAAAAATGGTCTGAAGATAGTTAATTAAATATGTAGTTATTTGATTAATTCCCCTTCCCAATTAATTGAATTCACTAGCAATTTAATTAATTTCTCTATTCGTCTACTAGTAAATAAATCTAAATGATTTATTTATATAGTTCATCTCACATCCCCCTTTTGATTAATTAATTCTCAATTAATTAATGTCTCCCCATACTAATCAATTCTTCTAATCCCTAATTAAGATTAACAAGCTCAAGTTTGTTGAGATTAATTACCATTTTTCAATTATTTGAATTTCTAAATTCAAATGAGCACATGGCTCCTAACTTTAACCACCCAACCTAACCATCCCCTAACTTAACCCATTCAATCTAATCTTGGGTCTAACTAAACCTATCCTATCTTGCACATTCTAACCTCCTTATCCTAACTGTGGATATTCTCTCCTTGAGAGACATGGCACTTTTGCCACATGTCTCCTCCCTTGGACACTTGCCCTCTCATGAGAAAGGCTCCTTGACACTTGTCACCACAGAGATGACAAGTGTCCCTTCCTCCAACCTCTTCTCCAACTTCCTCAATCTTGGCCCTTGATATCTTCAGATCAAATCTGGACCATCTATTCCTGCCACCTCAACTTTGGCCTTGGAAATCCTATAAATACCCCTCATTTTGGAGCAATATGGATCCGATCTCATTCCATCTTATGCATTGTTACTATAGGCAGATCCGATCTCATATCAATTTATGCATTGTTATTATAGGCATATCGATCCCATCTCATATCAATTTAGGCATTGTTACTATAGGCATTTGCATTTCAATTATCTAGTAAATAGATTTGGAATTGATCATAGCATGTTCATCTAGGTTCTTAAATCATGCATTTCATATCATTTTCATAGTCAATCATGATCAAATAGCTACTCAACTCTTGAGTTGTCACTTCAGAGGTCATTGCTCCACTGAGAGCCCATCAATCCAACACCTTCAAGGTCCTCAAGAATAGAGGAAAATGGGACATTTCAAGGAAGGCTTATGGTTTGCATCTTTGATTTAGTTTTCAATTAAGATTTTCAATTATGTTTTTATTGTCTCATTATATGTGTATTCCTCTTATACTAACAACATTTTTAGCATCACAGTAACTACCTTGGTAGACATGTATGCAAAATGTGGAAGCATAGACAAGGCACATGAAATATTTGATAGAATGCCTGAAAGAAATGTTGTCTCATGGATTGCAACGATTGCTAGATATGCACAAAATGGATTTGTCGAAAAGGCTTTAGACACTTTCAAGCAAATGAAATTGGAAAGCATAAAGGCAAATTCCACAACCTTTGCTAGCATCCTCCCTGCCTATGCAAAAATGGGAGCTTTGGAACAGGGTATGCACATCCATCAAAGCATAATGGATAGAGGAATTTTGTTAGGTATTGTACTTGGAAATGCCTTGCTTGACATGAATGCAAAATGTGGAAACATGGACAAGGCTCGTGAATTGTTTGATATGATACCGCAAAGAGATGTGATCTCATGTGAACAATCAACACGCGCATATACGGGAGGAAGGGATTGCTGATACAACATTGAACACTCACTCCTCAATCGCAGTTCTATGGTTTTACGAGATTAAACTAGGAAAATTAACCACGACATGTATATTTTTTGCAACATGAAATTAAAAACTAGGGCAATTTGAATCTACCTCCTGCATGAGATTGCCTTTGACGCGGGTTTGATGTTCTTGGGGGTTGAAGTCGCCACGGACGCCTATGCAGGATTGCAATTCACAAATGAATTCCCCGCCTCTTTTTTAATTTTGTAATGGCTGCTGTCATCGGAATTACGACAAACTCAAGTACTTTTTTGAAAAAAAGAAAATTCTCATTGCTAATGCCTTCTTTGTCGAAACCAAATGGGTAATTTCCATCGGAATTATGACAAATGCGGGCATTTTTTCAAAAAAAATCAAATTTGGCCACAATATACCTTCTCCGTCAGAAACCTCAGTCAAAAATCTAGTCCAAATTTATTAGTGATTGGTGAAGACTTCTCTGGGCCAATAGAGGATGGAAGGTTTGACACCATTCCCATGACATCATATCAAGAGAAGTCATCTATGTTGATTGAGGAGATCATAAAAACAAACATTAGGATAGAAGAAGTACCATACAACATTTTTGTTGCCTAATCTTTAACAAAAAATGATCCATCAAAGTTCACAAATTTATTTATAGAGAGATAAATTTTGCATGGTCGTACATAGATATGACAAGATTAGATCTGTATTTGGGTATGCATCACTTGATAGTTACTCTAGGCATCAGACTAATAAAATAGAGATTGCTTGATTGTTCTCTCTTTGATAGTATTTGATGCTATGGCTACTATTTGTTACTTGATGAAGATGCTACAAAACATGACCCAACATGAGTTCTTGGTGGATAATATTTTTGTCCTTTCATATGAGATCACTCTGTCTGAATTGATATGTGTTATTGGTCCCGACTCCCCTTGGTATGGTGACATTTTCACCTACCTTCATGATAACACCCTTCCATTTGACCTTTCCAGTAACTAATGTCATACCTTCTTCTACCAAACCTCCCGCTATATCATCATAGCCAACACACTTTACTGATAGTCTCAATGGTACTCTTCTTAGATGTTTCAAGAGTGAGGAATCTCAAATCGTATTGTGTGCAACCCAAAAAGGCATATGTGGGGCTCACTCTAGTGTCAAACCTTAGCCAAGAAACTCATGAGGATTGGTTACTACTATCCTACAATGGAAAATAACTCATATCAGTTTATCAAGAAATGCATGTAATGTCAGACTCATGGAGACCTAATTCATGCACTAGTGTAGGAGCTTCAATTGATCGCTACTCTATGGCCCTTTTGTTAGTGGGCACTTGATCTTAGGGGAAAGATTCAGCCTCCATAATCCAACAACTATAAATTTATCATCACAACCACTATGTATTTCACAAAGTCAATTGAGAACGTTCCTCTTATCTAAATCACTAGTAAGAAGATTGCAAATTTCATCCTTAACTACATCATTTGTGAATACAATGTTCTTATTTCCATCATTACATACAATAGATGTCCCTTCAAAAACTAGGATGTTCATGAGCTTTGTGATCAATTTCATATTCCCCACCATTTCTCCACTTCATACTACCACCAAGGTAAAACAGTCAAGTTGAAGCATTGAAAAAATTTATCCTTAGAATCCTTAAAAACACAGTCGATGATGCTAGCTACAATTGGAATGTCCAACTCAATCCTACACTATGGGCCTATTGCACAAGTGTCTACACAGCTACTAGAGCTATTCCTTATTCACTTGTCTATAGTTCTAAAGCCATCTTACCCATTAAGGTCAGGTTACTGTCTTTATGGGTCTCCTTACATGATCTTATCAGTGACAAATACTATAGGGTCTCCTTCCAAGATTTGGAATTGTTAGATGAGTGTCAACAAACTATCTTCAATCACTTGAAAACCATTAGTCACAGTTATAATCACAAAGTTAAACCTCACACATTTGATGTAGGTGACTTGGTCCTAAGAGAAAAGCTTAAAAATTAATAGGACAGAGAAAAAAGTGGCAAATTTGATCCAAATCGGCTAGGGCCTTATGTCATCACAAAAATTTATGAATCAAGTGCATATCAGTTATCAATACTATAAGGAGAACCATTGGATGATACTATTATCAACATGCACCTTTTTAGATAATACTATTTAAAAATACAAAAAAAATTAAATATCAAAAATAACAAAATATAAAAAATACCAAAAAAAAACAATTGTCACTTTGGTGAAAACTTGGCAAATAGGCACCCATGACACAAAATAATAACAAAGTATTAAAAAAATTAAAGAGATAAATTCATCCAAAGGTGAAAACCACTTTGGTGGTTCCCTGGGTAAGTACCATAGTGAAAGTTGGGTTACCAACACCTTGTGTAGACACATTTGATCCTCTCTCATTTAGGACTCAATTTCACCCTTTCACTTTGCACACACTCACATCCTATCATTCCATAATAAACTTTTCCATTCCCATCATGGCTTGTTATTGATCTAGCTAAGATTATCTCACCATCCATAATTAACCATTTCCACCCTTTCCTTTCACCCATAATAAATCAGGTCCTATCTATAACTAAGGGTGTATCGTAAACCTAGTGATGGAAATGGATCCTTGGCATCACATGTTTTGAGGACCATCTTCTTTTCATTCATTCCTTCTTTTCATGCACAGTCCACAATAAAAAATCACTTGCATTGCCAATCCACAATAAAAAAAATATCTCTTCTCTATAATAAAGTATTAGCTTCATGGAGTAAGTTAGTTTCAAATGAGACACAAGTAGTAGTGGGCATTCAACAAATCAATCTTTTGACAAACTTTGATTACAACATGGCTTAAATTTAGTATTATCTATCCTTCATCAGGATGAAAACATTATGAACAGATCAAACATGTTAACACATGTGGCAAGAAGCATTTGTGACTTGAAGATATAGTATTTGTTAGTGTCAAGTCTTTGATTTTCTTTTGATTTAATCTTTTATGGTGTTATACTTCTTATTCTTCTCAAGGATGTCTATAACTGCTTGTGGATTGTCTCTTAGTAAAACTATGACTTGTCCAAGGATATGAGGATACTATGGGTCTAGTGTGAACAAGGCTATTCCTTGTTTACAATTTTTTGATCTCCATACAAATGATACAATGACTATCTAGGTCAAACCCAATTCTGAATGGTCACAACACATTTACCATAATAAGTTTAGTAATGATAAATGCACAAGAAGCTCATTTCACCTCCACATCATCTACCTTTTGTTTCTTGATTTCTTCATTTTACTTTGTCCCATGTAGCCATGCATCATTTGAGTGAGTATAATGATAAAACATCAAAACAAATTCATGCAATCACATCTTGTATAATCACATAGTTAGCCTTGCATTCATTAGGTTAGTACATAATCATCATAAATGGATTAATCCATTATAGAATAACATCATGGAATCATAGTATGGGACAAACATCATAATCATACTAGGGGCATACAAAAATCATGTCATAAACAAACTACATCATCTAGCTTCATCATCTATCATTCAACTTGTCCTACTGGGGTGACTATTCAATTTTATCAATCTGACAGTCACTTTCATTAGAAATATTTTTTTATCACAATTATCACTTCAACGTCGTCCGTAGCATCTGTCTTTCATATTTTCAGCTCTATCTCTAGAAATTTGTTTGTCCTACCACATATGTAGTTTTAAGCATTACACCTGTGTTTCCTCTCTTTTTGTCTAAAGGTTGTCTGAATATTTCATGAATTTTTCACCCAATCTCTTGAGGGGGAATATCATCATCCTTACCATAGGTAACCATCTAATCAGAAAATTATTATTATTATTTTTTCAACCATTGAAACAATATAGAAACCTAAATTTTTCCTAACCTAGTTAAATAAATATATATTTTATTTAATTGGCCCCACCTCTTCTATCAATTAAACAAATCTTTATTTATTTAATTAATTCAACAACTTTTTCCTTGCATGACAAGTGTCATTCATCTCTTAATTTACCTTTAACCACCTCCCTAATACTCTATTATTTTCAATTCCAACCCTCTAATTTGAGCCAACCATTTATCCGTCCACCTCTTAATCCTAACCATACATTTTCTAGGGTACTCTCTATATAAGAGGATTCTTTTATCCTTATCAATCCCTCACACGAAGGAATCCTAATGATCATGAAAATGTTCATATCATTCAATCACTCAAGTGTCTACACAACCACAATCCATTCATTGTTGAGCTCTTGTGCAAATATCAAATCTAAGGGAAACCAACATATCATAGCAAGATAAATCAAGATAGGAGACCAATAGAGATCAAAACCTATTAAGAATGTGAAGGTATAATTTCATACTTTTTGTTTGCATGTTTTAGGTTGTTCATTAGTGTATGGTAGATTTCATTATAGAGCTGGGGTTTTATGTGGTTGAATCTTACAGAGATTTACAATATTTTAGTGTTTCAATTTAACCGTATCCACCAACAATCAATGTTGGTCAAGCCAATGGGGATATACCTCCACCGATATTTCTCTTTATTAATTTATCTATATCTTAACTCTACTTTTTTTTTTAAATTTCTTCCGCCACCCTCTCTCTCTCTCTATCTACATCTACATATGCATATACATATACGTATACATATACATATACATATACATGTATGTATATGCATATATATACATATACATATGCATATATATATGCATATGTATATATATGTATATATATATATGTGTGTGTATATATATATATCTATGTATATATATACATATGCATATATATGTGCATATGTATATGTATATATATGCATATATATATGCACATACACACACACACACACACACACACACACATACACACACACACACACACACACACACACACACATATATATATATATACATATATATATATATATATACATATATATATATATATATATGTATATGTATATATATGTATATATGTGTGTGTGTGTGTGTGTGTGTGTGTGTGTATCTAAATACACACACACACACACACATATATATATATATACATATATGGACATGTATATGGACATGTGTGTGTGTAATGCCCATTTTTACTCAAGTGAACATCACTAAAAGTAGCAACAATTTTTTTTTAAGAGAACAACATATTACCACATTAGTAAAAGTTCATGATTAGACAAACTGTAGCATAATGAATTCTGAGTTAAGCAACACATAACTAACAAACCTGTTGTCTCATATCTGAGATTTCCCTACCCAATACAACACATGTCTCAACCTGTCGCACGTTCCTACACACAAGCCTACACTGCTAAATGCACACATTAGATCTATCAAATGTTAGATATGTGTTCATCAAAAAGAATCTTACAATGAATTTCCGACCCAACTTCATAATTGAACTCGCAAGGGTAAGCTTACATCAAAAAAATTACAAGACTAGACAACTTAGAAGAGCCAATCCTAAGGGCCATACCTACAATCTTGGGGGCTCATCACAGATGACCTTTCCTATGTGAATGAGAAAAGACTTTTAGTTTGACTAAAAAAAAAAAAAAACAAAACAAAAGCGGGTACAGAACCCTTTCTAGGGCCTCCTATCATAGACAATTCTCTCATTGGCTACCACCCACTTAGGTGAAATAGAGACGATCTCCTAGATAAATTAACATAAAGGTTATCTGAAAAAAAATTTCCCTATGAAAACTAAACCAAGGATTCCAAAACATTGACTCCAACACTAATATAAACCCATATGATATCAAGTGAATAATTAAGAATATTTAAAGTGCTAGAATAATTTATGTCTTACAATAAAAAGTAGATTATCACCAAGGAAACACATCACTAAAGAACTCACCCCTAATTCTACATAAATGAAACTTAATTTCAACATATTATCTTCTTACAAGATTACGTTGGGTTAACTATAACCTTTAAAGGAAAACCTCTAACATCAAGAATTGGCACTATACTTCTTGGTTTCTATCCACTCTTGCCACTTAAGATCAAGCATTACTAAATGCTAAAACAATAGTAGCATGACAAGATAAAAGGTTTACATACTCCACTAACTACCTCAACCCAAATGATATTTAGGTTCAAGCTGCACCTAGTTACCAAACACAATTTACGTGCTACAAAAGAACCATAAATCACAAGGATTCTTCACAACCACATAGGCCAATAATCTTCACAAAGAATTCTATAGCACATCATCTATACTCTTGGTCACTTACAACCTCTACAAGGAAAGAACAACTAGAGGATTAAAAATAACCAAATGGCCAGCACACATCACAAGACCAATCGAAAGAATAAGATGAGAATAACTATAAAACTCATAACACACCAAAATCACGACTCCAAATACCAAATACAAATCTAAACTCATTTAAGTCAAATACTTATTTTATAAATCATTAACAACAAAAGCCTGCACATTTTCCCCTTCACATTATTCCAAAAGTATCCTTAAGCAGATTAATAAACCAAATATTTGAAACAACCAGCCACTCAGTTGCAATTACATCAATCAATACTTAAGAAATTAAAATACAACTTATATTCAATTCATTTGCACATTTTATTAAACTATTACCTTTATTTTTGTCCAAAAATAAATCTTATTAATAAATTATATCCATATTTATCCAAATGCATTACATTTATCCAATCTAACTATATTTAGCACCATATAATTATTTTAATAAAAAATATGACTATATAAATGCAAGGTATCTCTATAAATATATATTCGTATATCACAAAATAGAATTCTGTATTTAAATCTAATAACATTAATTTAAATATTCTTATTTAAATCAAAAAATAATCTCTTTTGTCAAACATAACTATGTTAGTCCAATCATATTAGAAACATCAAATCATCATATTTATCTTTATACACACACACACACACACACACACACACACACACACACACACACACACACACACACACACACACACACACACACACACACACACACACACACACACACACACACACACACACACACACACACACACACACACACACACGTGAGTATATATATATACAATCAAAATGAAAAAAAGTAAAAATCTCCTACCATAACCATGCCACAGGCTGTGGTTTACTCCCCCATAGCCGTGGGAGACCACATGACTGTGGTTTTCCATAGCCATGGTTCCTGCGACTATGGGTTCCCACATTCGTGGTTTTCCACGATCTGTGGTTACCACAAATGTGGTTGCCACAGTCTGTGGTTCCCAACACCATGGACTTTCATGGTCTATGGGTTCCACAGTCTGTGTTACCCTTAGTGGGTCATGGGTTGAGCTTTGACTCCCCACACCCACCAAAATATATTTATTTTTATATAATAATTTTTTTAAAAATAAAAAAATTAATCCAAACCCAATTTCGTCCAAATGCTAAATAGGATAAATTAAGTTTTTATACACATATAGGAAATTTATTTTAATCAAAACCTCGAGTAAATTTCCCACTGATAATCTAAAAGTTTAATTAAAGCAACCCCAACAAATTTCCATCTGAGAGTATACAAGAGAAAAAAAATTTAATTAATACAAACAAACAAAATTAATTCATAAATCCAAATCTAGAATCCATTTAAATTTTGGAAATCCCAAATCTAAATTATAAATTCAAAGCTTCAAATAAAAAATCATAAAAATTAATTTGTAAATAAAACTCGCATTCACAAACTCAAATTTTACACAAAAAGGTTTTTTTCTCATAATGAAGACGACTTTCCAAAAAACCGAAAACAACAAAGGTTTATTTATATTATTTAAATGAAGATTTCCAACACAATCCATAACAAACAATTTTTCCACAAACCAAATATAATATTCCTTTCAAGATTCACAAAGCAAAAGGATTTTTAAGCCCCTACCTTATCTCTCATTCCTGACAATAAATCTGCAGGAGAAGCCTCTCATTTCCTACCTTGATAACACACAACAACCCCCAAATGCCAAAATTCAATCTCCCAAAACTTCATGCCCAATCCTCTGCAAAATCTCTTGTTGAGAATTGTTTCCCCAAAATCCAAAAAGAGGAAACAACAAAGAACAAACTCTTCATTCAGAAATTTTCCAGAATATAAAGGGTTTTCCTAAAAAAAATCATCTTGGGAAATGAAAATTTTCCCCACGAACTCATGCACGCACAGAAGATTGAAAAACATCCCATTTGAAAACTTTATTAATTTTAATTAAAAATTCCAATAAATTTAATAAACAAATTTAATTTATTTCAACATGAAATACAACTCATGTAACTACTAAAACAAAGATTTTATTAATATTTATATCAACCAAGTTTTAATATTAATTAATTTATTAATAAATCAACAAGATTTTTTTAAAACTACTTAAATACCTTTATATATATATATATATATTATTTATTACTCATAAGTAATAATAATTAACTAAATAAATCACCAAATCTAATCAAGGCTTATAATGATTAATAATTTAATTCCACCAACATATTAAAATATTACTCACTTAATAATAATAAAGCTTTTATTTTATTCAATTAACAAGGCATTATTATTAATTAATTAATTTAGCAATTAATCTTAATTTATTAACCAAATGATTATGTATGAATCTATCACCCTTTTATACATACAAACATAAACATCAATTATTAATTATTTGTAAGTAATCATAATAATTAATTGTGGTGAAAATAATTCTAGAGGCTCTGCTCGAGTTTGAAGTTGCGTGTTCCATCTTGTGTGTTTCAAACCGCATTTACCGCAGGATTTTTTGTGTTTATTATGGCTCCAGCCAACTTTAGGCCAACAGTTGATGATGGTGCTGGAGTTGCTACAATGGACCCTCATGGCGCCACCGAGCAAATGCCCTGACAAGTTTGTCTTGAAAGTGTTTCACGGGGTATGTCCTCGCCTGATGTTGTACTTCATGTTCAAGACTTTGAGAATGCCTATGATTGGCTTGAAAAATGTACTTTGATAGGATATTTTGTGGGTAGGATCCCTCCTGAAAGCATGCTTCGTGACTGGGTTGCGAAAGCCTGGTCTCCTGATGGAGTTAGGCTTGATGGTGTCCAAAGTCTCACGAACCCATGTCAAGGCTATTCTCTCCCATGGTCCGTGGACTGCTAGGTCATCCCTTCTGGTCTTCCAGTGTTGGTCTCATGATTTTTCTGTCTTAGATGACAAAAAATTGCGAGTTCCAGTCTGGTTTGAGTTCCCTGGTCTTCCTCTGCCTTGTTGGTCCTTCATGCAAACCATTGCTCAGTTTGTTGGCAAACTTGTCTGCCTCTAGCCAGACCGTTTTTTTAATGCTCGCCCTCAAAAGAGGGTATGTGTTGAGGTCGACCTTTCTCGTGACCTAAAAGAAACTTTTTATATTCAAGTGGGCAGTAACACCTTCACCCAGAAGGTGCTTTATCTGAACCTACCCAACACTTGTTATCGATGCTCATCAACGGATCACAAGATCAGGGATTGTCCCTTGGCAACTCCAAAATTAAAACCCCTTGTTAAGGAGTGTGGCTCTCGACCAGTGGAGGGAGCCAAGAAGGATGAATGGACCACTATGGTTCGTAAAGGAAAATCCCCTGTGGTTTCGGCCCAAAAAACTCTTGTCGGTTCTAGTTCTCAACTGACGATGGATCCTCCTGTGCAGTCTTCATCCTCCTAGGTGGCTCCCACTCTGGTTTCAAACCTTGCTTAATAGGGGAATGCTTCTTCTGAGGGTGTTGCTCGCACTCCTTGGGTGTGCACTCCTCAAGGTGTGTCTGTGATTTCTGCTCCACACTATCTACGTCATTCTCTTAGCCCTTCAGGGCATGCTGAGATTGTAGATGGCAGTTCAAAAAAATGGCGAGTCATCTCTAGTGGGGACCAATATATTTTGCGCAATAGATTCTCCTCTCTTGGGGATGAGAATGATATGCTAGTTTTGTCATGAATCACATCTCATGGAATGTTTGAGTTCTCACAGACCTCGCTAGAAAGTATTATGTTTGAGATGTTCGCCAACGTATTGTAGGCCTGGATGTTCTTTGCCTCTAGGAAGTTAAAATTGTAGGTTTCATGCTCAATGCTGCATGTCATGTTATTTGGCTAGATAGCCTTGTTTTTTCTTCCTAGCATCAAGCTAGTTGAGGGGGAGTTGTCACTCTCTTTTCACCTCAGTGGTGGTTTATAGTTATTTCTCATGGGGTTGATCCCATGCAGCATGTTGTCTAGGTTTTTCTTTCAATTGATAATCATTCTGTTGGGATCATTAATGTTTATGCTCCCAATGATTTGGTTGAAAGATCATACCTCTGGCAATGAATCATGGATAATATTCCACCTGTCACTTGGGTCATCTATGGGGACTTCAATATGGTTGAGGTGGCATCTGATAAGGATGGTTTTTTGCCTTTCCACTGGATAGCTGGACAATGGGAAGCCTGGTACTATATGCTCAATAAATTAGGTCTTTTCGACCCAAACACCGACTGTCGCCATCTTGGTGGGGTCTGGCATACTTGGTCTCATTTTAGAGCTGGCTCTGATAGAATTCTTAAAAGGCTTGATCAAGCTATGATATTTGCACAATCTTTTTTCTCTTTTTCTAAAGATCTTGATCTACCTGTCACTCCTATTGTTGATGTGATTCTATCAGACCACTTCCCCATAAAGTTTAGCATTGAATGGTAGACAATTAGGCAACATCCTTCCAAAATGCAATTCTACCTCAACATGTCTCTTTTGCACCATCAGTCCATGATGGCCCACATTCAAAGAGTGTGGAATCTTGAGCCAAGGCCTCACCATCACACTGGCTGGATTGAGTGGTGGCATGATGCCATTCCCAACTCTGTGAGGTTTTTGTGCATTTATGGTAGGAAACTTGTCATCTACTACAGGCAGTCATATGATGTGACCACCAAAGCTCTATGTGTTTCCATAGAAGATTTGGCTTTGAATCCCTTTGATTTTACCCTACAACTTCGTTTAGCCTAGCTCAGACATCAAAAGGAAGTTGTTGATAGTCACTCTACCAGAGGAGCTCAAATCAAAGCCAGATTACACTGGCTCAAGGTGGGTGACAGGGCTTCTAAGGAATTCTTCCTAGCTCTACATGCCCATCATACCTTTGTTGGGATTAAGAAAATAAAAGAAAGAAAAGCTCTTCTCATCGAGCTGCCTGACATATTACAAGCCTTTGTCTATCATTATGAGAAGATGTTCACAATGCAAGGAGATTCTCTAGCTAGAACCCAAGCCTTACAATATTTCTTAGCTCTTGTTCCCAAATGGCTCTTTGACTTGCAACAGGCCTTTTGTGATCTCTTACTAACCATTGATGATCTCAAAGAAACTGCTTTTTCTATGGTAGATGACAAAGCCCGGGTCTGTGATGGCTTCCCCTATGAATTCTACAAAGCTCTTTGGCCTTGTGTTGGTCCTGACCTTCATAAGTTCTATCTAAAAGGTTTTCATTCCCGCTCCTTGGGAAAAATGATTAATCAGGGAAACATCAAGTTTATCCCTAAGGTTGGGGACCCAGAGGACATTTGTAATTTGCAGCCTATCACCTTGCTTAATGTCTCTTAAAAGATCATTACCAAATCTTTGGCCCTTAAGATTCGACATCTCCTACCATTGATTGTCTGTCCAGAATAGACTGGATTTATTAAATCCAGGTTTATTCTGGACAATATTATTGTTGTTTGGGAAGGAATGGATTGGGCGAGACACTCTCAACAATGGACAATCTTTCTTAAGATTTACTTCGATAAAGCATATGATCGCATTGATTGGCCTTTTATCTTGATGCTCAAAGCCCTAGGCTTTGGTCCCCGGTTCATCCAGTTTGTGCAAATGTTGTTCGGGGATGCCTCAACTTGCATTACCATTAATGGCCAACAGTCTGAGGCTTTTGGCATTTTTAGATCCATTCGCCAGGGGTGCCCTCTGGCTCTTGCTTTATATGTTCTTGCAAATAAAGGGTTTGGTTACTTACTTGCTAATGCTATCATTGTTGGGTGTGTTTGTGGTATCTCCCTGCCTGAGTCACCTTTCCAACTTGTCAATGGCCACTTTGTAGATGATTCCTTTCTCACTCTCATTAAGGATGAAGATAATGTGCAGTCCACTCTTCAGTGTCTTAACACTTTTTGCTTGGCTTCTGGTTCGGCCATTCAGTGGCACAAGATGCAATGTTACAGACAGTCCTTTCTTCCTGCTCCACCTTGGATCCTTCAGTATGACTGGAAATCGCTTTAGCATGGTGAAATATTCTTCTTTATGAGCATTCCTTTTTCTTTCTAAGCTTCACCTTCAGATCTCTGGTAGGAGGTCTTAGCCAAAATTGAGAAAAAGCTTTCCTATTGGATCACCAAGCCTCTCTCTTTGGCTGGTAAATTCCAAGTCTATTCCAAAGTGTTGGCCGCCACTCATGTTTATTATTCTTCATTTTGGGCTCCTTCAAAGGCATCCTACATGAAGTTGGAAAGACTTCTATAGGCCTTTCTTTGGGCCTCTGAGTCTAACTGTCATGGTTTTCACAAGGTTACTTGGGATTACTGCTATCTCCCCAAGGAATCCGGAGGACTGAGCCTTATTTCTACCCAGAACCAAGGGCTAGCCTTATGTGCTAAATGGGTTATCAGAGCCTTATCTGGAGACGAGGCCTAGAAAATTCTTCTCTAACATTGCATTTCTTCATGCTTTCCTTCAAAAAAGGCCAGCTTAGAAGGGGATGGGCTTGCAAACCTTGCTCACCATGATAGGCCCTATTCAGATACAGGGTACTTTTGTGGTCAAAAGTATCTAGCATTCTTGGGAAGCTATCAAGCCTTGGTTGCGGTGGGTCAGCGATGGCTTTTGGGACAACTTATCCATGAATGAACAGAACCTTTGGTGGTCCCCTCTTTTTCAGGTGCAAGGGTTACCTTTGGCCAAAATTCAAGGTGTCAGTGCTCTGCTCTTTCACAAGTGTGACATTTGTACCGCTAAGGATCTTTCTTCTAGATCGACTATGAGACTCTGATCTTGGGAGGACCTCTAGGTCCAGTTTCACTTGTCTTGGCTAGATCGACAAACTTATGACCTTCTGGTCTCGGCCCTTCCCTCAAATTTTCTTCATAAGCTTGGTATTTGATCTAGTAGACCTTGGTGGAAAGACTAGAAGTGGTATCCTTGGACTCCTTTTACCAACTACAAACCCAAAATGGGTTATCTCTGGTTGGTTCCTCACTTGCCTATGACTCATACTCTCAATCAGTGGTGCCACTTGCAATCTTCCTAGACTGCCTGGATATTCAAGTTTTTGGCTATCTGGTCTACCATCATCAAGCTTAAGATTTCTCACTTTGGTTGGTGTGTTCTCTTTCAAGGTCTGCCTTTGGGTTCTAGACTCAAGCATTTGGGAGTGCCTGATCCTCGATGCCCATTTTATGGTCACGTAAAAACTTTTATGCATGTCTTTTGGTTTTGTAGAAGAGTTCAACAGTATTGGAGTTGGATTCATGACATTTTTTGGCCTTTTCTCCCTAAGCCATTTTTCTGGCACATGACTCTTCTGGGTGATTCGCCTAGAATCCCTTATAAGTTCTCCTAGATATGGTATTTTTTCAGAATGGAGATCCTTTTCACTCTTTGGAAGGACAGAAATGATGTTATTTTTTCTCACAGTTGCTTGGATATTAATTCTTTTCTTTATGCTAAAGCTTGCATTTGTAACAATGTATTAATGTAGATTCAGGTACAAGATGACAAGGTGGCCCACCTTAAGGAGCTCCTTCAACACTAGGGAAATACCCCTTGTGTGATTGCCCGAGTACCACAAGACTCTTTCTCTACCGATCACACTCTACCTTGTGGTCACCATTGTGGTTGCAGCTCATGTGCCCACCGCTCTCAGACCCCATTGTCCCAGCCTCCCCACAGCCCCTCGGGTGGGAGAGATGTTGTTTGGCGCCGCCGCTCAGCTTCCTCACTGCGGTATGGCTCTGACTTGGGGTGGCCCTCTGATGCTCCTATGGCCTTTTCTCCTCATGTTGCTGATTCTAGGTGGCCCTCTACCACCACCTCCAAGTTTCCTCACCTGGCTTTGGCGATCTCGCCTCCCAGGAAGGAGGAAGGAGAAATTGCAAGAGATCCTGAAGATGGGTGATCTATGCCAGACCTGACTCTAGGCCCTGCTACTATATGGAGCAAAAAAGATGACCTTGATCCTCCACCCTCAACTGCTTTTGCTTTTGTTGCCTGAGGAATTTTTTTGATGAATAGCTTGTTTTTTTGTTTTCGGCCGCTAGCCGAGTGACTCTCGCGAGGTGATATCGTATCCCCTGACCTTTTTTTGTGAATATATACTTTAATATTTGTTATTAATAGAGAAGGCATATTCATCAAAAAATAATTAATTGTGGCTGAGCTTTGTGGGATGGCTCCTGATGGGGGTTTTGGATGGCTCTTTGTTCGAAGTTGGGTGTGATTTTGTTTCTTTATCCTTTTGTTGGGTTTCTTCTCCTTTTCTCCTATAGAGATGGAGATACTGGTGGAGCTCGTCTGCACGGAGTCTATCTGGTTTAGGCCTTTTTTTCTTCTTAAGGTTTTGGGAGCCTTTTCAAAGTGCATATGTCTAGTTAAGCATCTAGTGTCAGTTTTTTTATTTTTCATTAAGGGAAAAATAGGTTTTGAGGGGACCTAAAACCCCTTACAATAGATTTTGAAGGGAACCAAAACCCAATAGATTTTATCGGGATCTAGAACCTAACAAAGCTGACTACCCAAAGATATTCACAATGAAAACCACAGCCAAAAATCAACATAGATGAGTCAACAACACCCAACTAAAGAAAGGTGAAGCTACTCAAAAGAATAGACATAAAAAATCTAGCACGCCTACCAGAACCAAGACTGAAAGGATCAACCCCAAGAAAGAACACCAAGGTAAAACAAAGGCACCTTTAGCCTATAACTACAACCATGGGTGAATCCAAACACCCATAACCTCTATAAAAGACACTAGATAACAACATTTGATCTTACAAGACCAATCTAGATACAAAGGATTTTAAAAGGCTCCCCAAACCTTGAATCTGGGTTTTGAACTAGCACCCAAAACCCGCAAAGGGTTATCTCTAGATCCCCAAACCTCCAGCAATGAAACTAGGTCACCAACAACATAACCTATCCTTAACCAAAAATAAGAACAAAAACTAGCTATCTTGGGCCCTTGAAAACTACCAGCATCTAGCAAAGCAAACACTCCTAAAAACTGAAATAGAAAGAACAATCCAACATACAACAAGAAGACCCCTGGCCACAGAACCAACTTGGAATTTGACACGAGAAATTCCTAGACCCTTTTGAGAAGACACCTTTGAGGGGATAAACCAACACCCACAACTAGCAACACGAGCAACACCAGCAGTCGGAAAGACCCATCACTCCATCTCCCCACCTCAATAGGATGATGAAAAAGGTAGACACACAACATACAATGCACTCTGGCAGCTAGTAAAAGCCATCACTCTCCCCTCGTCCACATTTACACCTCAATAGAAACTAGGGTCACCTCTAACAATCACAGATGGAAGAGGAACAAAGGCTTAAAAAATCCTCCAAAAGGGCTGCTCAAAAGATGACCCTCCACCTCAATAGGAGAGTAGTCCTGTACTACAAAATAGAAAGTGGACCTCTTAATAATCATGCAAACAATAAGGCACCCCCATCCCTCAAGCTAATCACCAATAGATCTAGAAACCATGAATAAAGAAACCCCCCTAAAAGAGAACCTCAACAAAAAAAGAACAATTAGCTACAACTGAAGATAGGTAACCAAAGCAAGGCAAACAAAGAGATTCTCTCTAATGAAGATCCAAAGAACAAGGGGGCAGGAATGGGGTTGGTTGGAAGAGAAGAACTTCCACAACCAAAAAAACCTAAGCCCAAAAGAACCCTCCAAAGCTCCGGATGAAATGAGAAACCTCTGGGATCACACACGACCTCTCCACTCCAAGGCAAAGACAACTGATCTAGAAGAGAACAAACTGTCCTCAGTAGAAGACCCACCATACCACACCAACAAAAACCTTTGACCCCAACACATAGCCAACAGAGGCAAGGAAGAGGAACCCAAAACAAGAAAGGGTCTCAAGCCACAATAACCACATTATGGCCACCCTCTCCTGAAACAGGCCCCAACATTCCATTTAGCAACGTGATCTACAGGAAGATCTCATCCCACAACACCAATGCCTCCACCCTGCTCCATCTACGACCAAAGACCTATGAGACCTCATCCTCCACTACAAGCTAAGACCTAAGGGAGAAGGTTGAAACAAGAGTCGAAGCCCCAAAAAACCCACACGAATCTTCGATGAAAACCATGGAGTGCAAAAAACCTCTTGAGTCTAGAAAACACCCAAAAATAAAAATGAGTCTATGCCACACCATTAAATAAAATGCTAGCCTGCCAAGCAGACTTGGAGAAGCATGAGCCAAGCAAGACAAAACCCCATCTAGGTTGTCAGTGTCTCCATTGGAAGCTTCTGTGTTTGAATATTTCCCTCCTTTCCCGCTCACACCATCATTCCCACTCATGTTATTCTTTTACATAATCTATGATAGTTGGAGACCATATTAATATAATTTTGACCTAGTTTTTTATTACTAGACTCTATTTTGTGGTTTTAAGCTTGGCTCTTTCTCCTAATGGTCTCCAACTTCTTAGCTCCTATTGAGGTGGTTCCCTGCCCTATAGAGGTGGAGAGGTGTTGTGCTGGAAGGTGAACTTGGATTAGATGTTGTGTGGTGGCGAGATTCTTCTTGCTTGTTATGGAAGCCATTATAAAACCCATCTCAAATGTTATGGATGCCTTTCAAAATCCTCCTTTTTCTGAATTTTTCTCTTTGCTTATCATTTTGGTGATTGTTTTGGGTTTTGGGAACATTGTAAAACCCACAGGAAGGCTGGATGCTAGTAGTTTTCAAGGGCCAAGTTTGGTCAGTTTTTATTTTTGGTTAAGGACAGGTTTTTCTTTTAGTGGCTTGAGATCTATGTTACAGGTTAAGGGAGCATGGGAAAACCCTTCTCTGCTAGTTTTGGGTGCCAATTTAAAACCTAGGTTGAAGGTTAGGGGAGTCTTTTACCGTATGCGTCCATATTGTGAATGTATGATTATCCATTATAATCTGGTGTTTCAAAGGCTATGGATGCTTGGAATCACCCATGGTGTCTATTGACGGTTAAGAGAGCCTTATTAAAATCCTTGTGCATGTGATAGGCACTAGCTTTCTCTGTATAGATGAGGTTGAGCTGCTAGTTTTTTTTATGATTATTCTTCTAAGTAGCGTGGTGTTAGTTAGATGAGAGGGGGGGTGAATCAAATAAACTCACAATACAATAATCTAATCAGATTCAACCTCGGTAGCACTTACTTGATATGCAACTATGATTGTAAATCATTCAAATTCATAAACAGATAAACTTGAAACATTAAAACACATTTAACACTAGATTTAATGTGGAAACCCAAATAGGGAAAAATCACTGTGGGATTTCAGACCCACAAGAAAATATACTCTTCTAGAGTATGCTCAGTTAAAAGAAAATCCTGTTAAAGATTACAAACACATTGCTAGATGTGACCCGGTTAAGGGATTTCCCTCAGATCTTTTAGAATCTTGCACTTTGTTAGAAGTGACCTTGTCAAAGGATTTCAAACACTCATTCAGAATATTACCTTCCTAGAGGATTTACAAATAAGACTGTTAGGTCCACTCGGTTAAGAGATTTCTTGTCACTTACAAAAATAAATAACAGTAATGAAATATATCTGCAACTTCACATCTGAAATGCTAAAGCAGATTCTATGTGGTCAAGATAATCTTGTCACAAGACTTATCTTTCTCCTTGCTGGGCTTCTCACTCTGTTCTTCATACAGATTTTCAATCTTCTGCACTCGGTTATCACCTCTGTAGCATCACTGTGCTTCCATTTGCCTGCATACTTTGTTCTTCAGCTTTTCCTTATTTATAAACAATTCCTAACCACTTAATCTCCTTAATCACATTTCCCATGATTAATCTTAGCCATCAGTTCTTCAAACTTGACTAGGTTCATTGCATCCTTCGAATTGAAAAATGTTTTCTCTTGCCTTGAAACTTGTATTCCTTCCTTGGTACTTGTGCTTTGTTATAACTGTTCAATCTATGTTGTAGATCTAACTCTTGAATTTTCATTGTCGTAGATCCTTAACAAACTTCATGCATTACATTCCAATCTTCTATAAATCTCCAGCTCATTGGCATCCTTCATTTAATAATGTATTCACTCATTTAATGCATTTTGTTACTACTCGGTTGATACTCGATTAATAATGAACTTTACTTGGTAGATATTCTCATCTTGGTTGCTTCTACTCTGTGACTGATAAACTTGGTGTTTACCGACTAGCTCCTTGCTCAGTAAAATAGAATAATATCAAACCTTTACATGAAATCTTTTCTCCTTCTTGTTCAGTCTTCGTTTACACATATATAGGATATCAAAACAACTAAAACATCATAATCTCATCACTCTCTAACTCGGTAATAGTTGTCCATTGAATAACTTATTACTCCCCTTTATTTTCACATTCTTTTTGTGTCACTTACCGACATCTTTAAACTCATCAAAACATACTCTTTAAGATATGGCAACATCATACTGAATCAGAGAATCAATTGCTTGACATCAATGATAAAATAATAATATTAAGACAGTAATCATCCTTTATCAATAATTTCCAACAACCTTCTCAATATCCTCATACCAACAAACTTACTGTAATGCCAACAATCTCCCCCTTTGACATTGATGGCAATACCAACTTGATTTATTCCAATTGAGTTGATCTGTTGTTAATCTTTTCCTGTTATCCTTGAGCTATAAACTTTGACTTGTTAATCTCCTCCTGTCATTAGTCTTCTCCCCCTTTGACAACAATGCCAAAAGTAAGACTGATTCATGATTACTTCTCCTGTGAAGTAATTTCCGTGCTGTTAAAACATATACAAATGTATCTCGGTCAGAGCAGTTTGTCTTCATTCTCTATTTTCTGCACAACTTTAGACAACATCCTAAAGTGTGTAAATCAACATCAACTCACAAATAGTATTCTATAGAGTCATAGAATTGATGCTTTCACCGAACTCTGTCAGTGAGTACTAGATAGGGGTAGGACCCCTAACTTACTTCTGAGATACTCAAAAGTGTCCCTTGGTAGTGGCTTTTTGAAGATGTCTACTATTTGTTTCTTTGTGCTCACATATTCCACAACAACATTCTTTTCTTGAACTTCTTCTCTAAGATAATGATACTTTATAGAGATATGCTTTGTCTTAGAGTGCATTACCGGATTATTTGAAATGTTAATAGCACTCATATTATCACAAAATATAGTTACTGGATCAGTAACTATCTCATTCATACCTTCCAACAGTTGTTTGATCCATGCTATATTGGTATAGTTCAATACTGCAATGACATATTTAGCTTCAACTGTTCTTTTTCTATCATCAAAATTTCCTACTCAATCAGCATCAATATAGACTTTTAAGTCAAAATCATTCTTCTTTTCATATAGTAAACCATAATCTTCAGTGCCTCTCAAGTATCTGAAAATTCTCTTGATTGCTATCATATGGGTTTCTTTGGGATCTGCAGAAAATCTTGTATCTATACCTACTGCATGTGCTATATCAGACCTGCTATGAACTACATATTGCAACTTTCCAATCATAGATCAGTAAAGTATCTCATCAACAGATGTAGATTCATCATTCTTTGATAGTTTACAATTAGTAGTCATAGGAGTACTCACAGGTTTAGAATCCTCCATTCCAAATTTCTTCAAGATTTCCTTTATATACTTGGATTGAGTAATGAAAATCCCATTTTTCATTTGCAGTATTTGTAATCCTATAAAATACTTTATTTCACCGATTAATGACATCTCAAATTCTTTGCACATTTCATTTCCAAAGTTCTTACATAATGAATAATTTCCACAAAAAATAATATCATCAACAAATATGGCTAACATCAGTATTCTATTATCCTCATCATTCTTCATATACATGTTGTTTTCACTAGTCCTCATAAATCCAATCTTGATTAAGTAAGACTGCAATCTTTCATACCATGCTCCAGGTGCTTTCTTTAGACCATATAAAGCTTTGTTCAACTTACATACCTAATCTTTATTCTTCTCTTCAATAAATCCTTCAGGTTGTTCAATATAGACTTCTTCTTCTAGTATACCATTCAAAAATGCAGACTTAACATCTATTTGATATACCTTGAAATTTTTGTAAGCATCATATGCCAACAATGTTCTTACTCCTTCAAGTCTTGCTACAGGTGCAAAAGTCTCCCCATAGTCTATTCCTTCTTCTTGAGCATAACCTTTGCAAACTAGTCTTGCTTTATTCCGAATGACCTCAGCTTTTTCATTTAGCTTGTTTCTAAAAATCTACTTTGTACCGATCACATTTTTCTCTTTTGGTCTTGGGACCAGTGTCCATGTTTCATTTTTCTTGATTTGATCAATTTCTTCTATCATAGAATTTACCCAATCTTCATTTTTTAATTCCTCTTTTACTATCCTCAGTTCAAATTCGGATATTAGACATGTGTTGTGTCCCAGTTTGTTCCTTGTCATCACTGGATCATCCTTATCTCCTATAATCTGACTTGATGCATGATTTCTTCTGACATATTTTGCTAATATAGGCTCGGTACGCTCTATATGATCTTCTTCATCACTCGGTAACTGAGTAATTTGTTCATTGGCTTGCTCGGTAAGACTTCTCGGTTGAACATATACAAACTCTTCATAATCTTCTGGTTCTTTGGAATTTCCTTCATCATTCCTTTCTGCAAATTCATCAATTTTCACATTTGCACTTTCTACAATTTTCTTAGATGATTTGATCAAACATTTAAATGCTTTACTCCTAGAGGAATAACCAAGAAATGTTCCTTCCTCGCTTTTCTGATCAAATTTTCCATTTCTATCATCTTTGTGAATATAACATCTACTACCAAATATTTTAAAATAACTTACATTTGGTTTCTTGTCATACCATATTTTATAAGGTGTCTTCATAGTTCCTTTCTTCAGTTGTACTCGGTTTAGGGGGTAAACTGTAGTTCTTATTGCTTCTCTCCAAAATGTTCGAGGTACTCTCTTTTCTATCATCAAAGTTCTGGCACAATCTACAATTGATCTGTTCCTTCTTTCAGCTATTCCATTTTGCTATGGTGTCTTAGGTGCAGACACTTGTCTCTGTATACCATGATCATTGTAGAATAAGTTAAATTCATTAGAAATGAATTCTCCTCCTCTATCAGATCTAAGACATTTCAACTGTCTTCCTGTTTCTTTTTCAACTCTTTCCTTATACCTTTTGAACATTTGAAAAGCTTCTGATTTCTCCTTTAGAAACTTAACTGACATCATCCTTGAGTAATCATCCACAAATAATATGAAGTATTTTTCACCATAATAACTTTGAACTTTCATAGGACCACAAAGATCAGTATGCTCAAGATCTAAAATTCCTTTAGAAGTGTAGGACTTACTTGTAAAGCTTGATTTTCTCATCTTACCCATCAAGCATCGTCAGCGTATTGCATTCTCAGGTTTTTCCAAGCTCAGTAGACCTCTTCCATGGTGCTTCTTGCTTATTTTCATCAAGTTATCAAAATTTACATGACAAAACCTTTTATGCCATAACTAGGTATCTTCTATTTTTGCATATAGACAATTGTTCTGAGTTGAGTCAAGGTGAAATGTATTACCTCTTGTTTGAGTCCCGGTAGCAATCAACTTTCCATGTTTCTCATGAACTTTGACAATTCCTTTTTGAAATTCTATTCGGTATCGTATATTGTTTAGCTATGCTACACTCAATAAATTGTATTTTAGACCTTCAACCCAAAATAGATCATCATATTTTGCATTGTCAAGAAGTGTGATAGATCCTTTACCTTTCACAAGACATGGTGCATCATTACCAAATCTTACATAACCTCCATCATAATCTTCTTATTTAACAAACTTGTGTTTATCACTTGTCATGTGATGTGAGCATCCACTATCTATGATACAAGAATTATTTTTATTTATGTGTGATATTAAGGCTTTTTCTTCATACATTTCTTCATCTGATCCATCTTTCATAGCCACATATACAACTTCCTCTATCTCAGTCCCATCAGATTTATCATCATTGGATTCCTCATTAGCTACTAGGCATATCTTTCTATCTCTCCTTTTGAAGTCTCGGCGTCCTCTGTAATAGTTGTCTTTCTGTCTGTCATCTCGGTATTCTCTTTTTTCATTAGATTCTTTGTCAGGACAGTTAGAAGCCATATGTCCAATTTTATCATAGTTAAAACATTTTAAAGGTAACTTCCCTTTATACTTACCTTTGCCTCTCAGTAACCTTCTAGCCAATAGTGCTTCAAACTCTTCTTGCTTTCTGATTTCCTCATATAGCTTGTGTACATCTTCCATGTTTTTGTGAAATCTCTCACTTGCTCCACTGTGATTTCCTTCAGCATACCTCTACATTCTCTCATTGTAATCATCAGATTCACCAAGATGAAAAGAACTAAATGCAGATTCAACTTTGTTTACCGAAGACCCAATATTATCAAAATTACTTAACTTAAAAGCATGTAGCTTACCGATAGTAGCATCCAAAGAGACTGACATGTTTGGTACAAATCTTAATTCATTAATTGCAGAGACTCTAATGGCATAAGTAGGTAGAAGTGTTCTTAGCAACTTACTTGTTACATCCCTTTCTTCAATAGTTCCTCCCGCTCCTTTGATTTGATTGACAATTTCCTTTAACCTTGTACTGTATTGGGTTATGTTCTCACCTTTATTCATTCTCATGGATTCAAGTTGTCCTCTCAGATTGTCTACTCTTTCTCTTTGAACATGTTCATCTCCACCATACACAGATATAAGATTATTCCACATAGCTTTGGCATCATTACAACCTTGTAGATCATTAAACTTTGAGTCGGTCAATGCTGATGTTATCTCAATCATTTCTTGAATATCTTCTCTCTTTTCCTTTATTGCTTCCAATGTCATAGGGTTGGTGCTAGGTGCAATGTAATCATTCTCCACATAATATGTTGCATATTCTCCAATTCCTGATAAGTGCAGCTTCATCCTTTTCTGCCATGTGGAGAAACTTGACTTATTCAACTTTGGTGCATCCCTTTTATACATCTTTGGATCTTGCCTCAAGTTCCTTTAAAATTTTCTTTCGGAGTCCAAGCTCAAATACCAATTGTTAGTTAGATGAGAGCGGGGGGTGAATCAGATAAACTCACAATACAATAATCTAATCAGATTCAACCTCGGTAGCACTTACTTGATATGCAACTATGACTATAAATCATTCAAACTCATAAAAAGATAAACTTGAAACATTAAAACACATTTAACACAAAATTTAACATGGAAACCCAAATAGGGAAAAACCACTATGGGATTTCAGATCCACAAGAAAATATATTCTTCTAGAATATGCTCAGTTAAAATCAAATCCTATTAAAGATTACAAACACATTGCTAGATGTGACCTGGTTAAGGGATTTCCCTCAGATCTTTTAGAATCTTGCACTTTGTTAGAAGTGACGTTGTCAAAGGATTTCAAACACTCATTCAGAATGTTACCTCCCTAGAGGATTTACAAATAAGACTGTTAGGTCCACTCCGTTAAGAGATTTCCTGTCACTTACAAAAATAAATAACAGTAATGAAATATATCTGCAACTTCACATCTGAAATGCTAAAGAAGATTCTATGTGCTCAAGATAATGTTGTCATAAGACTTATCTTTCTCCTTGTTGGGCTTCTCACTCTGTTCTTCAAATAGATTTCCAATCTTCTGTACTCGGTTATCTCCTCTATAGCATCACTATGCTTCCATTTGCCCGCATACTTTGTTCTTCAACTTTTCTTCAACTTTTCCTTATTTATATGCAATTCCTAACTGCTTAATATCCTTAATCACATTTCCCATGATTAATCTTAGCCATCAGTTCTTCAAACTTGACTAGGTTCATTGTATCCTTTGAACTGAAAAATGTTTTATCTTGCCTTGAAACTTGTATTCCTTCCTTGGTACTTGTTCTTTGTTATAACCGTTCAATCTATGTTGTAGATCTAACTCTTGAATTTTCATTGTCGTAGATCCTTAACAAACTTCATGCACGACATTCCAATCTTCTATAAATCTCCAGGTCATTGGCATCCTTCATTTAATAATGTATTCACTCATTTAATGCATTATGTTACTGCTCGGTCGATACTTGGTTAATACTGAACTTTACTCACTAGATATTCTCATCTCGGTTGCTTCTGCTCGGTGACTGATAAACTTGGTGTTTACCGACTAGCTCCTTGCTTGGTAAAATAGGATAATATCAAACCTTTACATGAAATCTTTTCTCTTTCTTGTTCAATCTTCGAATACACATATATAGGATATCAAAATAATCAAAACATCATAATCTCATCACTGTCTAACTCTGTAATAGTTGTCATTGAATAACTTATTGCTGCCCTTTATTTTCACATTATTTCTGTGTCAATTACTGACATCTTTAAACTCATCAAAACATACTCTTTAAGATATGGCAACATCATACTGAATCAAAGAATCAATTGCTTGAAATCAATGACAAAATAATAATATTAAGATAGTAATCATCCTTTATCAATAATCTCCAACAACCTTCTCAATATCCTCATACCAACAAACTTACTGTAATGCCAACAATCTCCCAACTTATTGTAATGCCAACACGTGGTATTGTGGGTTCTAGATCTTGGTAAAATATGAGGGTTTTGGGTTCCTTCAAAACCTATTGTTAGGCATTTCGGGTCCCCTCAAAACCTATTTCTTTCTTAATCAAAAACATTATTGGAAATATATAATACACCAAACCTCCTTAGTCTGTAATCGACCTAGAGGGGCATTGTAGTGTGTTTGTGTGTGTGTGTGTGTATACATACATATTTATACTTATATACTCGTATGTATGTATGTATGTATGTGTGTATGCAAATACATATATATAGATATATATGTATATGTATATGTATATGTATATGTATATGTATATGTATATGTGTATGTGTATGTATGTGTATATGTATGTGTATGTGTATGGGTATGTGTATATGTATGTGTATATGTGTGTATGCATATATATGTATATGTATATGTATATGAATGTATATATCTATATATATGTATGTATGCATATACATACATATATATGCATATATATACATGTACATGTATATGTATATGTATCTGCATATGTATAGGTATAGGCATATATATACATATAGATATATGTGTATATATATGCATAGTCAACTAAGTACATTATGAACTAGAGGCATATTTATGGTTGAAAATGATGAAACAAATAAAAGATTAGGTGCATATATAACCAAAATTGATAGTGTTGACTCAATCAATTTTTATTAGAGCATAATCTTAACCTCTATCTGTGTGATGTTGAGCTAGTATATTATACAAGACATTATCCCCAGTGGGCTCTTCATGAATTAAGCAATTTCAATTGTAGGGAAAGAGCCACTTGACTTGTATCATTCAATTTTAATTAATAATAAGGGTTGATAAAATAAGTAACATATTTAAATTTAAATCCCACACATAAACTAAGTTCCTTCCAAATCCATTATAAGCAAACTTACATATTATATAAGAAAAGACGTAAATATTGATTATATCCTCAAAATGTATTGTTTCAATCTTCTAATATGTTACACTAACCATCTATTGTGCCCTATAAAAGTTTTAGCTATCATCATTATAATGTCAAAAGGGTATTGATGGAGGATGTTTGTTAAAGCATCAAATATCACTCTTAGTAATATATGGAAACATGTAGAGGGACTTGCAAAAGGCACATCCTTCACAAGACCCATATATTTCATCATACGAAATAGACTTAATCTACTCTACAACAATTAATAAGAGCAACATTTGAAATAAATTTCTAGTGTTTGTGTTTGTAGCATTGACAAATAAACGTCTAGGAATGATTATTAAATTAATCAATATAGTAAATAATTAATCCATGTCTTCACACTATTTCATACAAATATATGTATTGGTATACATCATCAAACACAATTTAGCATAGCTTTTTTCTTGGCCCTATCTCTAGTGCTAAATGACAAAAATAAAGTTATTGTCAATATGGTTTTCTAAAACAAACATATTTGATTATTTAATTAATATAAATTATTTTATTTTATCATTTCATAATATGCAACTACTAGTATGTGCACTAGTGTTTGTGTAAACTTTTATAACCTTCATTGATCCTTTTTGACCAAATAGTAGGTAACCTATTTTTGCACCTATAAATTTTGTTATAAATAAGTTTATTCTTCTTTATGTAATAAACATATATATTTATATGAATCAAAATAATTATATATTTTTTTTAATATTATTTAGAAAAGCATTATACTAAATTTCTAAATTAATTGTAAAAACAGAATATACAAATATATCGAACAATAAAATATAAATTTAGAAAAAAAAAATCCTTATTAACCCATGTCTCATTAGCTAACTCTTAATGTTGTTAGTTATCCATAGGACATTACTTGAACAATAAAAAAATATTAGGGGCTATGACATCTGTTAAAATAATGAGTATCATAATATGTTATGATTAGGCATACAACATGTTCTTTTTATTAAAGATATTTGTATTTAAATATAATAAAACATAAAAAGTTAAAAATAAAAAATTTGAGGTGTTGAACTTTTTTTTTATATTAAATATAGTGTTATCAACAGAATTACAGCACGAGGAGGTTCCAAAATTAAGTCAGCTCTGGAGGCATGCCTCACACGGAGAGTAAGTCACAAGAGCAGCCAAAAATGTAAATTACATAGTGAAGCAGCTATACAATAACATAAAAGGTATTAATGCAGCAGGTCTTCAAACTGTTCAACGTAAGTTGTCCATCCGAGAGGTCCTTCCATCCAAGCGATGCTTTTATTAGCTTGGATTTGAGCAATCATTTTTATCTGATCATCAGTCGCATTCTTGTTTTTGGTAATTTCCTTGTGCAGCTTTTTCACCGTTTTATTGAAAAAAACCATATTGTTCATGTGGTTACGATAGTCGTAACCGTCTTTCATTTCAAACACGAACATAGTAGAGTGCCCCATCTTGAGGAATCTGAACAGTTTCTCCCTCTCGATCATCATCGTAATACAAACCTGCGAAGAGATTTTAATAAGGGTGAGTTTAAGGTATAACTCAGTAAGAGATCTATGTGCACCTTGAAACCTTTCCTCATTTCTGCATTTCCATAGCTGCCATAAAATGTTAGCTGAAATAATGAACCATAGAATATTAGAATCATTTTTAAGTCCATGAATGTAGCCTATAATAATTTCAAAGATATCAATGTACTTGGGGTACGTAATTCCACATAATTCCCATACTTTCTTTGCAAAATTACATTCAAAGAATATATGTCTACAAGTTTCAGGTTTATTGTAGAAGGTACAACTATCATAATTCATCTGGTAATTGTTAATAGGTATTCTATTAATTAACAATAACCATCTAAAACATCTGATCTTGGGGTCAATGGAGGATTTCCAGATTCTTTTAAAAATTTTATTCCAGTCCTTCATCTCTAGGTCAGTATACCACACATTATTAACATGCTTAATAATACTAAGATTATTATTCAGGGAGTTGTAAACATTTTTGGCTTTAAGTTTAGTCAGTAGAGAACCATCAGTCCATTTGCTGTTAGTGAATCTATGAGAGTCAACGAGGCAGTTTGAAGGGATATTCGAGCAGGCTCTAGTAAGCATGGAGTATGTTTTTTTATGAGTGGCAGGAAGATTATATTTATATCTTAACTCATCCCAATTAATCAAGCAATCTTTTTCAAAAAGGTCCATGAATGTGGAGATTCCCAAGTTATTCCAAACTTTGGCCGAACAGCCTTGAGTCAAGGCAAGCGGCTTCCCTTGGAGATACAGATTCCACCAAATAGACCTCTCACCATGTAGAGAGTCGTCCGAATGGAATGCATTATCAGAAATGCAGTGTCTAGACAACTCCCAAGCTCTCCATATTGTTTTGAATACTGCAGAGCCATGCACAACAGTAGGAAATTTACCAAAGATGATATCAGCAAATGGGAGATTTTTCCAAGTTTTAGCTTTTTTTGGGTAACCTCTCAAGATATTGTTCCTAACAAGTACTTTCCATGGCTCTTCTCCATCTACACAGTGAGAGATCCACTTGGTGGCAAGTGCAATACCTTGGAGTCTAAGGTCTTTTAGACCAAGCCCTCCATATTTTTTATCAGTGCAGCACTAGTCCCATTTAACCATGTGGCACTTTTTATTTCCTTTACCGTCCGACCAAAGGAAGTTCCTTATAGCCTTCTGGATTTCTAAAATTTGATAGTTGTTGAACATCCAAGCAGAAGCGTAGTATATGTTGTATGAAGATAAAATCTTTTGACAGACTTGAAGTCTGCCAGCAAGTGACAGGAATCGGTTGAACCAGCTATTAAGCTTTTTTGTGATTTTGGTCTTAACCCATAACCACATATCCTTAATAGAGGGATCTACAACAAAAGGGATGCCCAGGTATTTGGTTATGGTGGTTGGGCCACCCCACTGGAAGCCAAATTTCAACAACCACCCCGGAGGATGTTCATCCCAGCCAAGACAAATACATTTGGCCTGAGATAGTTTAGCACCCGAGATCGAGCAGAAGAGATCAAGTTTCTTAGTAAGACAATTAAAGTTATCATCTTCCATCTTAATGAATAAGCTAGTATCATCAGCGAATTGGCAGATAGACAGATCCTCATTGTTGGGAAGAGTGATACCTTTGACAGCCGAGGATAAAGTGTCGTCAGTAAGGATGTAGGTAAGAGCTTCAGAAGCAATTACAAATAGAGCAGGGGCAAGTGGACATCCCTGTCTAATAGATCGAGTTAGAGGAAAGGGCTCCGAAAGAGATCCATTAATATCAACTTGGGCCATAGCATCTTTAAGCAAAAGTTTGATATACTTACAGAATAGGTTAGGGAAACCAAAGGCCTTGAGCATAGTATCAATAAAGCTCCATTCTATTCTATCATAGGCTTTCTCAAAATCCAAGAGAAGGATAGCAGCGTTTTGGTTGGAGGTCTTAGCCCAGTTCATTGCTTCCCAACTGGTTATAAGATTTTCCAGTATGTATCTACCTTTAATAAAACCAGTCTAGGTAGGGCTTACAAACTTAGGCAGGATACCTTCTAATCTACGAGCAAGAATTTTGGCCAAAATTTTATATGATACATTCAGAAGCGTAATTGGTCTCCAGTTTTTGATATTAGTTTTGTCTCCCTCTTTAGGGATTAATTTGATAATACCCCTGTTTATCATGTTGCCGAGAGAGCCTTTATCAAAAGCTTCATTATACAGGTCAAGGAGATTGGAGCTTATCCAATCAATGTTATCTTGATAAAACTCAGCTGGGATTCCATCAGGCCCAGGAGTTTTTTCCTTTTTAAGAGTATTGATAGCATTAACAATCTCTTGTTTAGTTATGCTTTGTCCCAAAGAATCAGAATCGGACTGGGTTATCTTATTAGGTATAATAGTTCTAATTTGTTTTCTGAGCTCAGCGGATTCCATAGTGTCCTCAGAAGTAAACAGATTACAGTAGTATTTGGAGAAGGCAACCTTTATCTCCTCAGGGTCCACTAGCTCAATATTCTCCACAGAGATGCTTGAGATAGTTTCATTCGTATGTTTTTTCTTAAGATAGTTAAAAAAGAATTTTGTACCTTTATCACCGAATTGAAGCCAGTGATCCCTGCATCTGATCTTGACACCATTAACAAGTTTTTGCTGATGTAATCTAAGGTTGTCCCTAGCTCTAGATACCATAGGTAATAGATTTTGATTAGTCGGGTTGCTCTGCATACTAGCTTCAGCAGAGCAAAGCTTATCCGAGAGGGATTTCTCAATATATCTATAATCCTTGGCCTTCTTTTGGCCAATCGTTTGAAGTAAGGCTTTCCAAGCAAGAAGATTCTTTTGCCATCTATCACAGTAGGAAAGGGAAGGATAACTATTCTTATTAAAGGAGCTTATAAGTTGAATGGCTATCAATATGTCTTCATCTTTTAGCAAAGAGGTATTAAGAATATATCTAGATTTGCCAACCAGAGGTGCTTGTGGAACACAAGATAGTTTGATACAAGCAGAAATAGGATGGTGGTCTGATAGGGCCGTAGGGTGAACAGATACAGCATTGCCATTTTTGTCAGGTATGAAGGAGAAACTGTTCGAGTGAGCATAGAATCTGTCAAGTCTGGCATAGATACGGGAGGAGGCCTGTTGAAAGTTACACCAGGTATACTTCAGATTAGTATTGGTATTGTCAATGTTTTTCAGAGGGTCAAACAGTTTTTTTCCTTGGATCATATTATTCCAAGGCATAACTTCAGCAGGTTTCCAGTTAAATGGTCTGCCTCCAAATTTGTCTTTTTGAGACTCAACCATGTTAAAGTCTCCTCCCAATATCCATGGGATGTCTGGAAGGGATGATATCCATAACCAAAGTTCAGCTCTCTCCTGAGGTTCATTGGGTGAGTAAATGGAGCATACTCCAAATGTAACATTATTGATACAGATAGATGCCCATACAACACTATTGCATGGGGATCTACCTTTATCAACAATGTGTTTGGACCATTTAGGATTAATAAGTAGCGCAGTGCCTCCCTTTCCTTTGGAGTGTGCAGAACATAATTTAATTGAATCTTTCCAGATGAATTCAAGATTAAGATCTAAAATAAAATCAACAGCTTTAATTTGTTGCAACATAATAAAGTCTTTGTTGCTAATAGTGTCCAGAAAACGCTTAGCAATGTATTTCCTGTCCGGGGACTCAAGGCCCCTTACATTCCATGAGATAAAATTCATTCTAATTTGTTGTCAGCAGGGATGCAAGTAAGGTCCATAGATCCACCAGTATTGGTGGTATTGTATTGTGCAGAACCTTCTTCACTCATGGGCCCAACAGGGCTTTTGTTTTCGGACCCAGGAGGTCTACCCCGACGCTTAGACTTAGGGAAATCTTTTTGCCAATCTAAATCTTCAGCTTCTGCATCAGGAATTTTAGATTGGTCATTTCCTCTGCCAGGTCCAGCCGTAGGAGTAGAGTAAAATTGATCATCTGTGTGCTTGGGAGGGATAGATATCAAGTTACCATTATTTGCTGGTACAATTTCCAAATAGTACCCTTCCTCAATTTCTTTGAAAGTCTTAATTTCGGCCGCAATGGGGGAGGTATCTATTGAGGTAAGAGGAGCAGTAGGTGTAGAGGTCACCGGTGGAGTATTGGATTTATTAATTTTATCACTAAGGGCATCAGAGATGTCAGTTTTCCTCCTTCTTTTTTTATCCGATTTCCTTTTAACAACTTGAAAACCATCTGTCATGTTAACATCTAGTTGGGGTTCGGTCGCAATGGTATTGTCATGATTTTTATTGTTAGTAGCAAGTTGAACTTTTGCATAATAATGGAATATTTAAGAATGAAAAGTTTTAAAATCAAATAATTATTATAATCAAAATCAACTCATTAAACAATACAACATAATCAAAACATAACATGACCCATTCATGCAAATGTAGATATTATTTTACCTCTTGAAACCATTATATTTTATTGAAGTTTCTTTCATGTCATATTTAAATAAATAGTTAAAATTTGAATAGTTTTGATATCACCAAAAATAACCCACCAAATAATACAAATTAATATTATATACATGATAATGGAGGATTCCCTTATTTCTTGCACCATAACATTGTATTGTTGCATTTTTCAATGCTATGTCATAGTGGAGCATATGTTAATAATACTATATAGCCAAAACCAACCCAGTAAATATAAATATTATCCTAGTTTAATTTACATATTTTAGGATTTAATAAATACTAAATTTATTTCTAATTTAGTGGAGCCAATTTCAAAGGCATTAATGACTATGACAATTAAGACATATTTTATGACAAGTTGTTATGGTGAGTGTTACGGTTTGTTTTTAGTCAAGAATCCAAAGACAATTATGAAAATTATTTATGAGATAGATAAGAAAATGTGTAAAGGTGTATTAAACAAAAATATACATTAGAGGAGGAGATAAAACGCACACCTCTCTCTCTCCCCCTCTCTCTCTATGTGTGTGTGTGCCTATGCATGCATATATGTGTATGTGAGATAAAAATAATATGAAAATCTAGAAAAATATTTATTAACAGAAAAAAATAACTAGAAAATAAGAAAAAAACTTATAAGAATCTAAATATATAAAATCTAAGAAAAAAGTTACCAAAATTAAGAATAGTCACACATACATAATATATACACAAGCACACAATTTAAAAATATAAACAAAAAATTATAAATGAGAAGAAATATGAGAATAAACAAATAATCAAATGTAGAAAACTTTCTCGGCTAAAATTGTGATATATTTAATTATTTTTAAAGTTTTGATGAATATCTTGACGTGCCCACAATGTCCAAGTGAAATCCGACAGGACGTGCTCTATTAACCTACACCTGTCTATATGCTATTCCACGTTAAAAATGTTTGTGTTTTAACCTACCATAATTTCAATTTCACAACTAGTAGTCCCGTCCATAGGGCTCTCTCCCTTGGCTATGTACCATACAATCTTTAAAGCTTTGATAGAATATCTTAGACGTGCCCGCAGTGTTCAAGTGATATCCGACAGGGCGTTCTTTCTTAAAAGAATCGTCAAAGGACCATCTATCTATATGCCATTCCACGTTAAAATGTTTGGCTTTTGACCTACACTCTGTTTTATTATTGATAGGACCATAATTTCAGAGTTTCCTTATTTATGGATTAGTGTGTTTTATTACATTCACTTTCTCTGTACTCTCACCTACACCGACAAACAGATTGCTCTTCTGGGAGGAATATACATGTTCGACTCGGGGATATCCATGTCGTGTCTCCATGTAAGCGGCCTTGCAGCGCTCATACGCGGCGTTCATCCTTCCTGGAGCCCCGCCGCCATCAAATCGGCTCTCATGACGTCTGCTTACTTCCGCGACAATAAAAATAAGCCCATCAAAGATGCCTCCACCGTGAAAGCAGCAGACCCATTCGCATTGGGCGCAGGTCATGTAAATCCAGCGGCTGCTATGGATCCGGGGCTCATCTACGATCTGGCACCTAGTGATTACATTCACTTTCTCTGTACTCTCAACTACACCGACAAACAGATTGATCAAGCAATTTGGAAGACGTAGCTGATCTTAATTATCCATCTTTCACTCTTTACTTCAATTCCACCAGAATACCCAAAGTTGTGGTGAGAAGGAGAACAGTAACAAACGTGGGTGTCGCTCGTTCTACCTATAAAGTGCAGAAGCTTAACTTTCGTGTAATATTTCAGAGCGCGGTCATCAAAGCAAAGAAGGGTGCAATGTTTGGTGAAATATCATGGAATTGTATCCGAGGTGGAACTCATGTTGTTCGTAGCCTGGTTGTTTGTATGGTGAGGTACCTATATAACCTATCCGTTGGGCCCACCTTGGCCACACCCTACAAATAAGTAGACTTAATATTTCTGGTTAACTATGCTACCATGGTTGTTGTTCAATTATGAAGCCCCTAGTCATATATAATCTCGGTATTTTATACTTAATGTAATTATTGATTATAAAAAGATTATTATCTTTTGTGTATCTTTAGTGTGAAAAGGTCCTAGCCAATGTATTAATTGGGTCAAACATACTTTTCACAACAACAAAATAAACTTATTATGTAGTTGTGTGAATAAACGTGATTAATAGTGTTGATTTAAACTATTTTTACAATTCTAGCATCATTACATATGATGCTGAGTTAATGTAATTTACAAAACTCGATCCTTAATGGGCTCTTTGTGAGCTAAAAAATTTCACCAATAGACAAAGCAAGACTTGACATGTAACATTCTATTTTAATTAATAGATATTGGTTGATAATTAAATTAAATATTTAAATTAAATTAAATATTTGAAGAAAGATACCTTGAAAGCTACAAGGAAGACATTTACATCGTAAATAAGGCAATGAATAATTACTTATTATATCTTCTAAATACATTCCTTCCAACTTTTAACATGATACACTAACCACTTGGTTGGCCCCATAAATTCATCATCGATCATTATTTTACTACTAATAAAGGTTTTATGTAGGAAGATTTATAAAGGACCACGCATCATTCACAATAATTTATAAAAACATGTAGGGGTGCTTAAGAATATACATCATTTACACAAACTATACATTTTATTATAAGTAAAAGACAATTTACTCTACAACATTTTAAGAGAGCAACATTTGAGAGTAATTCCAAAAATTGTTGTGTACATTTTAGGAAATTAATCTCTACTAAATATTAAAATTGAATTCAAAACATAAAGAATCAATGCCTTCGCCCACATTATTCCATGCAAACAAATATTTTTATACATGTCTAAACATAGTTTATCCTTTAGTTATTTTTTCTGGATTCGATTGTGTATGTATTTTTTATCATCAACATTTCGAATCACACTCCATTATTCATCGTCAAGATGAAAAAGAATTCTAAGGAGATGAAAGAATTCTTTTTCATCTTGATGATGAATCACGGAGTGTAATTTGAAATGTTGATGATAAAAATACATACACAATCAAAGCAAACAAAAAATTAATAGAATACAATATGGATTGCGGAAATCTCATAGCATTGATAGTTACCCTACCTTTTTTTAGTTCTATTTCCATTTACAAATGAAAGTTATAATCAATGATATATTTTAGAACACATGTATAGTGATTTAATGCAATTTTATTTTTTTATTTTATCATATCACAATATGCAAGTGCTAGTAGACACACCTTTGTTAGGCAGATCATTAACAAGGGTAGCTAGTTTGATAATAAACTTATATAACATCTATCAATCCATTTCTTTATGTACAATGAAAGTAGCTTTCCTTTGAAGCCATTCATTTTATTAAAAATAGATTTTTATCTTCATAATGTAATAATATAGAATATTTGTGTACATAGATAAACATAATTATATACTTTTTAGAACATTATTTAAAGAAGAAGTATATTAAATTCCAAAATGAATTATTGGTATAATAATGTAAAGATTTAATAAACAAAAAAATAATTTGCAAATTAAAAAACACCTACTTCTCCAAGATAGAATGTTACTTTGGAAATCCAAGTGTGACCTAAAATCACTCACATGATTATAACACTTTGTATTGAAAATATCTAACGAAAACTCCTATATCATTTAAAGAATTTTTTTTTAATAAAATTATTCAACAATACCTCCTATGCAACACATGTACAACTCATTGGAGACTCTCCATATACCCTCGGTGTTCACTATGCACTACTTGAACAATAATTAAGATTAAGAGAAATGTCACATTCTAAAATGTAAGTATCATATATGCTATTATTAGGTATACAACATTCTATTTTTATTAAAGATATTTTTCTTCAAATATAGTAAAAAGAATAAGTAAGAAATAACACAATTAGGAAATCACATTTAATTTAGGAGTTCAATTTTTATATATTAGTAGACTACATATTACAAATGGAAAGTACTAGGATAGAAAATAATAATATATTATCAAAACTAACTCATTAAAGAAAGAAATTTAACATAACCAATTAATGAGAATGAATGAATTTTTTAATTCCTTGGTCTAATTATAATTTATTTACACAATTTCCAATGACATGAGAAATTGGAGTAAATAGTAAAAATGATAAATTTACTAAATGAAACGATTGATCTCATGTTACGTTTTATTGACATATTTATCAATGATATTTAAAAGTAGACTATGTATTGAGAATACAATTTTTTAAAACTAAATAATAATACATAATCGAAATAACCTACCAAATAGTAAAAAATGGTAGGCTTGTCTCAATAGTGGCACTCTCAGTGGGCACTCAGACAAACTATTATGCTAAGGAAAATGTTGCCTACATTGGGCTTAAATTGGCTATTCGAGGAGGGTTTAAAAAGGTCTGGCTGGAAAGTGATTCTCTGAACATAATCAACTGTTTGATTAAAAAGACAACCCCTATCTAGACGAGTAATCATATAATGTAGGAATTCTTTGGAATGATTGTCAAATTTGAAGAAATTCAAATTTCACGCGTTTTTAGGGAGGGCAATAGGGCCGTAGGCCACATGGAAAACCTTGGTGTTGCTAGGGATGATGAAAAATGGTGGTGGGAAGGGGATTCCTTTCCATTTCATTTATGTGGACTGGAGTGGAAGGATTCTTAAAATATCTCTCTGCTAGATCATTAATTATGATAGTTTTTCACATGCGTAAAGCCATTCCTAGAAAAGAACCTTACAAACTATTCCCGTGGGCCTGGTTTTAGTGTAAATGCCAAAATTTGCAGAGGTAAAAATTACATGGGTGGTGACAAAAATATAATGGAACTATCATCATGTGAACTATGCAAGACAAACAAAGAGCTATGAATGGAAGTTGTGGATGGTGGTCTGGAACCTTACGTAAGAAGACTCCATGGCCAAAACCACAAGGTCATGAAAATATTTGTTAAAAAATGGAATAATGGGATGCTAAGTGTGTATGGTGTTGAATTGAGGATAGACAAACCCTTCATAGCAAATATTACAGGGTTGATTATGGAGGGAAAAAAATCCTACAGAGAAAGGAAAAACATGGAAGAAGCCCTATCAAATTTTTATGACAAAAAGAGTGAGAGAAGTAGATTCATGAAGAACCCAGATGGAGGCTACAACTGAAAGGATCTTCTAAAGCTCTAGGTAGATATGGTAGAGTTCGTTATGAGGTACATAACCCTTGATGGTCGTTTGCTAGTATTTTCACTTATCATTTTACTATTCTGAATTACTTTAGGCATGATAAAAAATCTCGACGTTGTTTTATTTACTTTTATCTTTTGAGCATTCTATTCACAAGAATTTTGAGAATGAAGAAAATCTAGTTTTGCATGAGGGGTTAATACTCTTAATTATGGAGTATGCTAATAAAACCCTCCCTTGTCTTGAGAAATCTCAAAACCCTAGCCAGCCAGGATGTGTACAATGTTTCAGATACGGATTTTGGTGAGGAGGGTGGGATGGGCATGGACTGGAATGATATCCAAGTGTAAGTTGACTTTGAATACAAACCCTTGGAGGATGAGGCCCCCCCACAAAATCCCACGCCTAGCATTACTAGTAGCAGGAAAACCAAAAACCCACCTAGATGGGTAGGGAAAAAGTTGAAAACCCCTGTTTCTCAACCCCAAAATTTGGGCCCACAAAATCTAAAAAAGAAGAGAATGGGGAAGAGGGCAGAGACTCGAGATAGAAGGGATGGTGAGATTAAACTTGGCATTCATCTTTCTATGGACCCCAATGAGATTAAAAGCGATGAGATGGATGTTGACAGGCTACTGGGTAATTCATTTTCTAACCAGGAAAAATATTTTCGTTGGGTTTTTGGCAAAATTAATCTTTTGAAACAAGGTATGAGGGACATTATAGAATCTTTCATTGAGAATACATTAGTGAATAAAACTGATAAACTCTTGAAGGTGACTTGAAACATTATGGAAGATATCAAGGTAATGAAAATAGAACATGAGGTTAGGCTTGATAGGCTAGAGAATGACATATAGGATTTAAAGGGAAAACTCAAAGGTTTGGTGGATATTAGTAAAGAGGAAATGGTTAACAATGTGGAAGGAGCCAAAAGAGTTAATGAGAAAATTGCCACTTAGAAAGCTCAACTGGTCAAATCTAATCTATCCTCAGATGTCAATGTGGACAAGAAGAACTAGGATATGCAGACCTCTATGAGACCCTCCACCAGGACTAGGAGCAAAAACAAGAAAGAGGTAGTTTGAGATTTATAATGGAAGAGCTCCAGGAGATCAACGACAAGATTATCCAGAAGAATGTTGAGCTCATGAAAGCTCCCAGTTAGCTATTTTTGGCTTGTTTTTTTGTTGTCATTTTGTTTTTTATTTGTTGATCTCTATGGAGTGCTTCCCCTATTTGTGTTGTTGTTTAGACTTTGCTTTAACTCTGGTTATGTTTTGACGGATTTGAATTTCAGGTCCCTATAAAACCCGTTTATCTTAATCAAAAACCTACCAAATATTAGAAATATATGTGAGAGACATGTATTTTTGCTAATCTTTGATCCATTACATGTTATCAACACATTTTATTGAACCATTGCATACTTGAATAATTATACATGCAATTTCTATTTCATATGCTTAGTGATTCATGCTATTTTAAAATTTTCCTAATTACTATTTCATTCTCCCATAAATGTTTCCATGAAGGGTAAGAGAATGGTTCCATGAAGGATAATCTTTGATAATTCTATAAAAATACTTATTTTACAAGGTTTAATCTGAACAATAAGACATCTTCACATCACCTTATATAAATAAACTTCTCAATTTCAAGCCTATTTTCAACCTCCCAAATCATAACCCAATTTCTAATACTCCTTTCTTCATCCATGATACTGATTCATGTTTGTGTTGGAACATTGCAACCAAACTTATTAATACCAAATATGGAAAACAAATCATGGACCCTTCCCTTTATTGAGATGCATAGTACACATGTCACTTTAATTATTCTCCATGAGCAATTGATGTCCCTTATGAAATTTATTGCATATATTCCTAACATTAATCATTTACCATGAACATCAATGTCATGTCTGAACGTAAGTGGCCTTGTAGTGCTCATATGAGGCGTCTCCCATGATGTCTTCTTACATACGTGACAATTAGAATTATTTCATCAAAGACACGAGCCCATTTGCATTGGGTGCAGCTCATGTAACTTTATTAGCCCCCGCCTGTATGGGGGAGAAATGCCTTCATCAGACAAATTACTATTAATGTGCTTTTTGAATAGTATTGAGATAAATTTAAGTGCAATTCCAATGTTTAAGATATTTTTAATATTTTATATAATTTTTAATTTTTTTCTTTCTTTAGTTAATCAGAGTTCTTTTTTTAAAATAAAGCCAATCACATAGCAGTACAGGCAAGAAAAGAGTAGTTTCTAAAGCTTGTTCATATTTTTTTTTTCATCTTAAAATGGTATATATATATATATATATATATATATATATATATATATATATATATATATATATATATATATATATATATATATATATATATATATATATATATATATATATATATATATATTTTCTTTCTTTAGTTAGTCAAAGTTCTTTTTTTAAAATAAAGCCAATCACATAGCAGTACAGACAAGAAAAGAGCAATTTCTAAAGCTTGTTCATGTGTGTGTGTGTGTGTGTGTGCGTGTGTTTGTATGTATGTGTATATGTATGTGTATATGTATATATATTTGCATTTTCATATATATATATCTATATATGTATGTATGAATGTGTGTATACAAATGTACATGTATATGTACATATACATACATCCTTTCCTTTTTACTCATTTTCTTATCTTTCTCTATATCTCTATCTTTCACTTCCTATCTCTCACTCCTTTCCTTTCTATTAATTTTCTCACCTCTCTCTACCTCTTCCTTGCTCCCTCTAACTCAACCTATCTTTCTTTCTCACTCCTACCCAACCTCTTCTCCCTATATCTCCCTCCCTCCCTACCCCGAATCAAGAAAGTATGTCTCATAATCTTACCAGATTGATGCATCCCTACATCTCTAACTCTCTTTCGAAGGGTTGGTAATGCCCAACTGATCTTTGATATATTCAAAAGTTTCTTTAGACAATGGTTTAGTTAGAATGTCTGCAATTTTATCCTTAGTAGGCACATAAACCAACCTAACTTCGTTTGCTTCAACCTTTTCCTTCAATAAATTATACCTTATCAAAATGTGTTTTGATTTGGAATTAAATACCAAATTCTTTGTCATATCAATAGCACTAGTATTATCACAGTGAATAACAATGGGCTCATCATAACTTACCCTTATATATTTTTACATTTGTTTCATCAAGAAAATCTAAGTACAATTTGTAGTCGCCGCTACATATTCTACTTCAGCAGTAGACAATGAAGTGCATGATTGTTTCTACCTAAGCCATGAAACCAACTTATTCTGAAGAAAGAATACACCACTAGTAGTTTTCTTATTGTCATCCATATCTCCTGCCCAATTAGAATCTGTATATGCACATAGTGTGAAGTCATGATTTTTTGGATAGCATAACCCAAAGTCTGTTGTACCAGCCAAATATCTGAATATCCTCTTGACAACAATATCATGAGTTTCTCTAGGATCTTACTAAAATCTAAATGAATACAAACAACATTCATTATATCAGGTCTATTCTGAGTTAGGTACAACAAACCACCAATCCTAGATTTGTATCTACTCGAATTCACTTTATGGGATTCACCATCCTTTAACAATTTGCAACTAGTTATCATAGGAGTACCAACACGTTTAGAATTCTCAAGTCCAAATTTCTTAAGTAACTCATTCACATATTTAGTTTGACAAATGAAAATACCTTTATCAGTTTGAGTAATTTGTAAACCTAAGAATTTTTTTATCTCACCAATCATAGACATTTCAAATCCATTCTTCATATCATTAGCAAATTTCATGCATAGACCTTCTTCTCCAACAAAAATGATATCATCCACAAATAATTCAATAATCAATATATCATCATGGTCAATTTTGTAATATAAGTTACTATCAACATTACCTTTACTAAAACCAAGCTTTGAAAGATACTTATCTAGTCTAGCATGCCATGCTCTAGGAGCTTGTTTTAGTCCATATAAAGCTTTCTTCAGTCTACAAATCATGTCCTTGTCTTCCACTAAAGAAAATCCATCAAGTTTCTCAATTTAAAATTCCTCTTCAAGATCTCCATTTAGAAATGCACATTTGACATCCATCTGATATACATTGTAGTTCTTGTGTGCAGTATAAGCAAGAAAAAGTCTTATCGCTTCAATTATCGCTACCTAGGCATAAGTCTCTCCATAATCAATTCCTTCTCCCTGTGAATAACCTTTCCAAACCAATGTATCCTTGCACCTTACAACTTGACCTTCCTCATTTAATTTATTCTTGAAAACCCATTTAGTTCCAATAGTGTTCTTGTCTTTAGGTCTAGGTACTAGTGTTGGCACTATAACAAACAAAGGGAGATTGTTGGCATTCAAATAACAAGGGAGATTGTTGGCATTTCAAAGGATATTGAGAATGTTGTTGATGATTATGGATACAACTGATTAAGGATATTTACAGTCTTAATATTATTATTTTGTCATTGATGTCAAGAAATTGATTTTCTGATTCAGTATGATGTTGCCATATCTTAAGAAGTATGTTTTGATGAGTATGAAGAAGTTGGTAAAAGACATAGAAAGAATATGATGAAGAAGGGGAGAAATAAGTTTTTCATTGGGCAACTATTACCAAGTTAGACAATGATGAGATCATGATGTTTTAGATTATTTTGATATCTTACATATGTTATTGTTTGCAGAGTTAATACTATACTATGTTACCGAGCAAAGAACCTAGTTGGTAAACCCTAAGGTTATTGCTATCGGTTAATGAAGGCGGAATGTCTACCGAGTGAAGTTTAGTATTCACCGAGTTGCAACCGAGTAATAACAAAATGCATTAAATGATTGAATGTGTTATTTAATGAAGGAAGCTGATGAGCTAGAACTGATTAAATGATTAGTAAGCCATGCATCAAGTTTGTTAAAGAATCTATGGCAAAGGAAAATTGGCAAGAATATCTACAGCTCAGATTGAACCACAATACCCTAGCACAAGTTCCAAGAACTGTATGCAAGTTCCAAGGTGGGTTAAAACATTTTTTCAGATCGAAGGACACATTGAACCTAGTCAAGTTTGAAGATCTGATGGCTATGATTGATCATGGGAAATTTGATCAAGGAGATTAAGCGGTTAGTAGATTGTTTATAAATAAGGAACTATTGATAAACAATGTATGCGGGCAAGTGTATGCACAGGGATGCTACATAGTGATTATCGAGCACAGAAGCTTGAAGACCTGTTTGAGAAATAGAGTATAGAGCCTAGCAGAGGGACAAGATGAGTCCTATGAATAGATTGTATTGAGCAAATAAGAATCTGCTTCAGCATTTTAGATGTGAAGTTGCAGATAGATTTTTATTACTATTATTTTGTAAAGTGATAGAAAATCTCTTAACCAAGTGGACTTAACAATCTTATTTGTAAATCCTCTAGCAAGGTGACATTCTGATTGAGTGTTTGAAATCCTTTGACAAGGTCACTTCTAACAAAGTGAAGATCCTAATAGATCTGAGGGAAATCCCTTAACCGGGTCACATCTAGCAATGTGTTTGTAATCTTTAATAGGATTTTCTTTTAATCGAGCATACTCTAGAAGAGTATATTTCTTAGTGGGTCCAAAATCCCACAATAGGTTTTCCCTATTTGGGTTTCCATGTTAAATCTGGTGTTATATGTTTTGTGATTTTATCTGTTTATGAGTTTTCATGGTTTACAATTTTTCTGATAAGGTTACCGAGGTTGAATCTAATATTTTTATGGAAGATTAAGTTTGTATGATTCACCCCCCCCTCTCATCTTGTTAGCTTGGCATCTGTACTTATCTTTAAGTATCAGAACTATCAACTAGTTCCCATGTCTTATTCTTTTCAATCTGATCTAATTCTTCTTCCATTGTTTTTATCCAATTTTCATCCTTGCTTGCTTCAATTCTAAATAATTTTGGTTCAATTTGAGAAATTAAACATACTTATTCAATAGCTAACCTTCTCCTAATCATCACACATTTCCTTTTATCTACAATGATCTGATCTTCAAAATGATTTAGTTTTACATACCTGGGAGTCTTTGAGTTTTCTTGATTTGCTGACTTATTTTTCTATTCATCTATCACTGTTGAACTTTTTGATTCTACCGGTGCCACTGGTTCACTATTATGAATTGATTCTTGCATTACCGATTCAAATTTGATAAATTCATCTTCCGGTCCATAATCATATGCTCTAATCTGATTACTGTCATTGTCATCCACCTTGAGATTTATGGTTTCCATTATCCTATTCAATCTTTTGTTAAAACATCTATATGCTTTTCTCTTACTAGAATAACCCAAAAATATTCTTTCATTACTTCTAGGATCAAAATTTCCTAATGCATCATCTCTTCTAATGTAACATTTACTCCCAAAAAATTATGAAATATTTGGTAGGAGTATGACCAAACCATAATTCATAAGGAGTCTTACCATTATCGCCTTTAATGTGTACTCTATTGAAAGTGCATATAGTCGTATTGATAGCTTCTCTCCAATACATATCAGGTAATCTAGCTTGAGTCATCATAGTCCTTACTGCATCCAATATTGTTTTGTTCTTCCTTTCCACCAATCCATTTTGTTGTGGGGTTCTAGTTGTAGAAAGTTGTCTCCTAATACCATTCCTCTCACGAAAGTTGTTGAACTCACCAAATGTAAACTCACCGCCATGATTTGATCTTAAACATGTTATCTTCAATCCTGTCTTAGTCTCAACCATAGATTTAAAGATTTTGAATTTCTCAAGAGCTTCAGATTTTTCCTTCAAAAATTCTAACCACATCATTCTAGAATAATCATCAATAAGTACCATAAAATATCTATCACCTTGAAAAAATTTAGTCTTTGCTGGTCCACACAAATCAATATGCATAAGATCAAGAATTTCATTAGATTTATCATGTACATACTTCTGAAATAATTTCTAACTTGCTTACCCATTTGACATTCTCTGCATACTAGATTATGAGGTTTAACAATCTTGGGAAAATCTCTGACAGACAGTATTGAACTGATCTTCACTATGCAATCAAAATTTACATGACAATCCTCTTATGCCATAACCAACTTTCATCAATTTGAGCAATCAAGCAATTTTTCTCATCGGAGTTCAAATGAAAGAATTTTCCTTGGTCTGAGTCCCAGAAGTAATTTCCAATCCAGATGCATTGATGATCTTGCATTTTCCATCCTTGAATTACAAATGAAATCCTCTATCCACCATCTGACCTACACTTAAAATATTATGTTTTAAGCCTTCAACATAGTAAACATTATCAGTATTAGTCTTACCATCCAATGATATTGTTCCTTTTCCTTCAATCCTACACTCCTTGTTGTCTCCAAATCTGACTAGTCCACCATCAAATTCTTGCAGTGTTAAAAAATTTCTCTTGTCACTAATCATGTGATGTGAGCATCCACTATCTATGACCCATTCATCCTTCTCTTCAATTTTAGTAGCCAACGCCTTTTCCTCAGTACGAGTTACTTCAATGACAGATTCTAGAGAATCATCCTTGATAGCAATAAAGACCCAATCTTTGCTGGAGGAAGTTGCATTACCAATTCCACTCACAAGTTCATCATCATCATCAAAAATACCAAAATCATCATAACCATAATAATAACATGATTTATCCTTATTCCTTTTGAATCTAGGTCTATTCTAATATTTAGGATTAGGATTGAAATGCCTCACAAATCTTTCATGATTCCTAGCAGCTCTTTCAAGGCATCTAGAAGCAAAATGACCAATCTTGTTGCATGAAAACATTTAAAAGGGACTTTTCCTTCATACTTACTTCCAACTGGTCCTTTAAGGATTCTTCTAGAAATTAGAGCATTCAGCGCTTCAATTTCTCTTTCTTCTCTCTTAATTTCCTCCATATCCTTAGCATACATCTCTTTCCAATCTATCTTCTTCTTACCGGAGGTAGATGATTTAAATGCAGTCTCACTTTTAGCAACACTCTGATCTCCAATTTCTTGAAGCTCAAAAGTAGTCAATTTCCCAAGTAATGTATCTCTAGTCATAGTGGTACTTGACACTGTCTGAAGTTCATTGATATCAGTAGCCTTCATCTTGTACGTTGGAGGTAGAACTCTCAGAACTTTTGACACTATCTTATCCTCACTGACTGATCTGTCACAACATTTGATACCCATGACAATCTCATTGACTCTATTCATGAAAGAACTTATCTTCTCATCCTCTTCCATCTTTAAAGTTTCATACCTTACCTATAAACCTTCAAGTTTAGCAATCTTTACTGCCTTGTCACGTTCATAAATAGTTTCAAGCTTAAACCAGATCTTCTTGACATTCTCCAATTCTATGACATTCAATAACTTTTCATTAGATAGGGCGCTCAAAAAAGCTTCTTTTGCTCTCACATCATTTTTCAAGTCTCTTGAGTTCATCAATAGGTGCCAATATTCCTGAATCAAGATCATGAGGTATATACCCATCCACCATCACCCAAACTTCAGCTCCAAGACATTTGAGATGAATCTTGATTTGTTCCTTCCATATTTTGTAATTTGTACCATCAAATCTAGGACTCTCCTTCTGGTAGGGATTGAATGTAGAACTTGATGCTAATGCCATTATATCTCCTCAAGCAGTTAAGCTTTTGCAAAGATGACCTTTCTCTGATACCAATTATTGGAATGCTCTAATACTGGGAGTATAATGAGAGGAAGGGGTGAATCAGTTTACTAATAGAAATTATAACTAATGTATATCAAAACCTTTTAGCCGAAACACAAAGATACTAGCCCAATGAAATATAGAACATGGAAGCACAATACACACAACATCAATATTTTTGACGTCGAAAACTTGAAAAGGGAAAAACCACTGTAGGAAATCCTACCCATAATCATATGAATACTCTGCAGTAGTATTGTGTACAATTATAATGGCGTCTACACTTGTAGAAAGTCGAATAGCCTAGAGCACACTGCTCATTGCAAAGGGAAGTCTTGCTAACTTACATAAACATTGGACTACAATCCAGAAAGATTAATGAACTGTGAAAGTAGCATCTACTAATGCTTGATACAGTTCTGTTTAAGCACAGATGTTTGATCTGCAATAAAAAACCTTTCCAACCTTCACTAGAATGATATGACTCTATTCACACATAATCCACTCTTAGATAATGCAAACATAACCACCATTCATCCATACCCATCATCATCACAATTACATGAATAAGTCACCTATAAATACAAATCATCAACCTTATTGACAAGGTCAACTAAACCCTAAACCAATAAACCCATAATTACAAAAATTATATCACACGATACCTCCAGACTAATATTATGATTTACATTACATAGCATGGACCTAATTTAGCTATCCAAACAATTATATCTACCATAAATTCCGTTAAGACCAAAATCCAACACGCTTCACCAACTGGTAGAAACCCTTAGTGAAATAACAGAAAGTTTTACTAGATCCAAATAGGACAATCATAACAACACGTCATCTAATTAAAAGTCACCAAATGCTCGACACATGATCAAGAAACACATTCAGCATGATAGAAACTGATTCCATATGTTGGACCAAAATCCACTAACCAAATATTGCTTATTGGTAAAGCTAACTGGGAAAGCTATAAGGTAGCCAATAAAGCTAAAAGCTAGCTAGTACAGGTAAATACCAAAAGAGATAATAGACAAAGCATCAAATCATGAACCAATAGAATATAGCAAGCATATAACCAACCAAAATAAGCATCCAAAACTGATTCCAGAGATCTAATCATACCGGATCAAAATCGTAGACAAAACCAAGATGATCACCAAGACCAACCAGGATAGATCCAATCAGGATAGTCTCCAACCAGTAAATAGTGTTGACATCAATGACAACACTTAAACAAATTCAGTGTATTGCGAACAGATGAAGGGAATCGACATTTCCATCCTTGTCATAGATAATGAGTTATACTGCTATAGTTATCCTCAAAATCCTTGAGACATCCTCTAGAGTGACTAACATCTATCCCATTGGCAAGTGGAACCATCTATCTACTAATCTTGACAACATACCTAGATTCACCCTAATCTTGAGCATAAAATTCACATTCCATAAACCAATTGATAGTGCTAAGGATAGCACAATCTAACTCTATCATCTCTAGTCTCAACTATTGTGTGCGAGGAAATATATCTGATGAATCTAAAAGTGGTAAATCAAATTGTAATCTTGAAAAACTTCGTGTCAACAAAATCTAAATCAACGGATCAATTTGGGGAAACTATCTGATTCTATCATTATGGCAATCATCCTTGTCAACTGCATCCTTCTATAAAATTTGTAGCTTTATCACTTAGCTTTATGAAGCACCTATTGCAAGCTACTACGTATGTGCTTTTATCTAAATATGCACTTTCACAAGTCATATATGCATCATCATCAAATCATATAGCTTTAGATACCATGCATGCATTTTCAAACCAGATGTTTGCCCCAAAAAACACACTATTTTACCTGCCCTATAGGTACTAAGAACCACACATGCATGTCAACCTACCAGGCACATGTTTGCATGGAAAATACATGTCAATATAGACCATATACTTTTTATTAACAATTACAAATCTTGTGATGTCTTTGGTTTTCCTAACTTTCATTCCTATTTATGATGCAAAAAAATGCACATACTTGATAAAGTGAAGATGTATCTTCACACATGCTTAAACCTATTGAATCGCTGGGTATGTGCAAGCTAATGAGTCACAAGTTCGTGAAAGTCTGCGCGTTGGAAAATGCGCTCCACAAAACGGGCCCCCGTTTTTAAAAAACAGGGGCCCGTTATAAAAAACGGGGGCCCGTTAATGGTTCGGCCTCTCGAGCCGAAAGGTCACGGGGTGCCGAAGCCAAATAAAACGGGGCCCCGTTTTTTAAAAAATGGGCCCCCGTTTATGGAAAAAACGGGCCCCCGTTTGTAAACAAAACGGGGGCCCGTTTTGAAATGCTATTTTTATCATTTTTTTTGGATAATTTTTCATTTTCACCGTTACAGTTAGTTGACAAGAGTAGATCAAAAATGGGCCCCCATGCTGTGGTTTCCACTTCAAGCCTCCACCACTATCCCAGGTACACATTCAGTCATCTATTTTCACATTTCATAATTTTCTTGTATATTTTTCTTTTTTTTTGTGTATTATTTAGTTTGTTTTTTTTTATTATTTTAGTTTTTTTTAATAGTAGCATATAAATAAATTATTTTTTATATTTGTAAATTCTTGATTTTGATCTAAAATATTTTTGAACAGTTAACCCTAAACCGTAATCAACAAATTTAGAAACCAAAACCAAACCTAGATAATTAACAAAATGAAATCAACACAAACAAAAAACCGAAAATGAAATGGAAACAAAAACAAAAACATTCGAAAATGAAATCGACACAAACAAAAAATCGAAAATGAAATGGAAACAAAAACAAAAACATTTGAAAATGAAATCGACACAAACAAAAAACTGAAAATGAAATGGAAACAAAAACAAAAACGTTTGAAAATGAAATCGACACAAACAAAAAACCGAAAATGAAATGGAAACAAAAACAAAAACGTTCGAAAATGAAATTGAAATAAAACCAAACATATGTACCTAAATTGTTCTTAATCCTCAGTAGGCAATACAAAAGTTACCACTAAATTAGTATAACCTTAAAAGTAATTAACATTAAGTTCTTCAAATTTTAGATATGAAAGTTTAGGCTTAGGTTTATGCCATGTCATGGCATAAAGGTCCTATTATGGTCCTATTATGTCATGTGATGGTATAAAAGGATCAATTATGGACACAATTTTAGAGCAAAACTAGATAAGTTACTAAAATTCGAGTTTGGTTTACATAGGTTCATAAAGGAAGCTAATATGCCAAATATATAATTCATTAATACAAAATAAAAAATATTCTTGATTTATAATGTTGATTGATAATGAGTTTTCTAAATGGGGTGCTAATTATATATACATCCGAAAGATTTGAAAAATATAATTCCCAAGAAGTATTTTGAATATCTTTAGAAGTATATTGGTATATCTAGAATGTAATTTATATTATAAAAGATTTAATATATGATTTGAAGTTGGTAGATATTTTGAGGAAGATTTATTAGATTATGTTATGATTAAGCTAATATTAGAAGAATGGTTTTAACAACATCTTTTGGTTTTAAAAGGTGCACAAGGTTTGAAGTTGAAATCATATTCGATTGTATATAATATTAAATTGTTAAGGAGCTATTTTTTTTTAAAATAGTTAATTTAAGATATTAGTTGAAGCTATTTGAGAACGTGAGATAGTCCTAATGAACACATGAATTAAATTAATGAACCTAGGACAATCACAATGAACATATGATAGTCCCAATGAGCCTCAAATGATCCTAATGAATGTAGGGCAGTCTTAATGAACCTAAGAAAGTCCTAATGAGCCTAAGAAAGCAATAATGAACTTGGGACAATCCTAATGAACCTAGGATAGTCCTAATGAACCTACGATAGTGTAAACAAGCCTAGGATAGTGTAAGAAAAAAACACTACAAAAAAGACCTCAAATGCATTAAATGAATTTCCCAATAACGCACTCGTGTTTATCTTTTTTTGGTCATTTGGCTACCTTTTTTTACAACATCTTGGTGTATACACCCCTAAGAAGACCTTTTCCTCAAAAATTTCTTGGATCACGAACTCCTCATGTGCACCAAACATTTAAGTTACCACTTGGAAGCTTCTAATGCACACAATCCTTTCAATCAATCTACTCCATTGATCTCTCAAAACAATCTTAGTATTTAATCCTCTATCCTTCATTTCTTATTCAACTTTGTAAGAGAATTTGCGTATGGATTGATATCTTAAATTTTATAGAAAGATTATATATGAAAACAAATGATTGCGGAGTTTTATAATAAATGATTTATATGAAATAATATTTTTTGAAGGTTTTGTAAATTATAATCTTGTGTAGATTTGATTATGGGAGAAATTTAATGGTGAAATATGCTTAACTCTTCAAAATTTTTGATGTTTTGTCTTTACATGACAACCACTTAGAATATAATATGTTTTAAGTATGTCATTTATAGTCATGGGAGATTAGTTTTTTTTTAAGATTGTCTGAAGACTAATCAATGTAATATGAATTGATGACAATTATCTCAAAACTATGTAATTGAATTCTAATAAATTATCATGTGTACACTAAAACACTAGAAATATGGAGCATCCAAACACACACGTGCATTTTTCAAAATAACTTTAAGTTTAAGTTAACAAAATATTATGTTGTCTTAGTAATATTGTTTCCATGCTATATATTCTTACACTAGAAGGAGGATCATCTTATTTCTCACTTCTTTATTGATCTTATGTATGAAATATTTTATATTAATTTTAATAGTTGATGCATTTTACAAGAAATGAATTTATTAAATTGAATATATAATAGATTTATGATGTTTCATTGAAAGTTTTTATTAAGTTTTGTGCGCAAATTTTATATTTCAAGATTCAATAGTATGTACATGTATATTTTTTTAAGTTCAATATTATATTATATATTTCATGTGTATCTCATTCAACAACATAGAAATGTTACTATTTGTAAATGTTTTTTTTTAATTTAGTAAAATAGATTCTTCTTTGACATAGAGTTGTATATAATTCATGTATGTCTTTATATATGCAGGAGTTCTTTGCTATCATGGATGTCTTTGACATAGATGAACTATTAGGTGAAAATCCCCCACCACAACCCCCTCCTCCTCCTCCTCCACCTCCACCACCACCACCACCACCACCACAACCCCCTAGATTGGATGAAATTCATTTAAGAGAACGAATTAATGAAAACCTACAAGTGATTGAACAAAACATTGCTTCTATCCAAAATGAGCAAGTCACGCCACCCCATCTTGTAGAGTTTGCAAAATCAATGCAAACTGTTGTCGAGTCAGTTAGATCTGTTGATTCTCAATTAGATCAATTTCATAGACGACGACAAGAGTTGCGTGATTTTTATGCCGATGGTTTAACTTATAGACAAATCATAGATTTGAAAATAACCAAAGCTCATTTATGTCCATATTTTACCAACCCAAAAACAAGAGAACCAATGCAACCTAACCAGAAAAGAATTTCAATTAGGTGGCGTGTGCATCCAGAAATGGCTATATACTTTTGGGATAGATGGTGGATGGTTTTTGATTATCCACCACATCGTAATTATGAGGTCCCTTTTTATTTTTTGAAGAAATTATACTGTGAGTTTGTAATGAACCAAAAACCAAATTATTTTGATATTAAGTCATTCCAGGGTGTTGGTCGTGGAATGCCACAACATAGATTAGGGGCACGGAGTAATAATCCCCTACCGGAACCACCCATAGTTCCACTTGTTGCTCCATCGATTCCTGCAGATGTCCAAAATGCATCATTCATTTCAACATTAGATGCTTTGACTTCCCTCACAGGTAACCTGAGTGAGCAAGCTGCTCACATGGCATCTGCTCCTCGATGGATGCCACATATGTGTTCGAGTTTTCATGAGACGTGTGTAGGTCCTACTACTGCTGCAGGATCTACCTCAATTCCAGATGAGCATGATGCAGCAGATGATAGTATGATGACATCTTATATGGATTTTCTTTGCTCGGATGTTCATCTTGACTAGGTATAGATATATATACATGTACATGTCAATCTTTTTATGTACTTCATTAAATATAGGTATAAACTAAGTGCATCTCTTTTTTTATACAATCTAATACTTCATTAAATAAATTTTGTTTATGTAGATAAGGACTACGCCTAATATTAGAGTCAATATTGCATCTACTGGAAGACAACTCGGCACACCTTATGGGGTATAGAATAAATTTCTATCTAGACATTGTACTAGATCTTTTTAAGTTAATATGTTATCATCGTGTATTATATAAATTTTCATGTTGATACATTGAATGCTTCTTTCTCCAGGATTCAGGTCATGAGGGACCCTCTACATCACATCGAGAAGAGGGTCTGACTATTGTGACACCATCTATGGTATGTATCTTATAATTCTTAACTTAAATATGAACTCTTACAATATTGTAACTTAACTTGAAACTATTTAGTACACATATATATGTTCACTAAATATGATTTCATTAAATGCATGTATGCAAGTGGACACTACCATTAGGATAGGTTATCCTCATAATTTTGATCAGAGCCAATTTGAACACACATCGACATCCTTTGAGGTATTAATATGTAATACTTATTTTGACTCTTAATTTAAGATTTAATTGGACACTTTGAATTTGACCTTGTACAGGAGTTAGCTAGCACTGCATTTGGTGTTGATACTATACAAGATACTGCTAGAGGAGATACTGCTAGAGGGTTTGATGAGCATATGGTAAGTTTGTAACATAATTTATGAATTATACTATATTTGATAAATGATTCTTTTAATAGTTAATTTCAAGTAATATTTTAATATTATTTTTTTATTGTACAGCATGAGACAGGTGGATCTGGACCACGTCCCGGGGACAAGAGAGATACTGCTACAGGATCTGATGAGCATATGGTAAGTTTGTAACTTAATTTACGAATTCTACTATATTTGATAAATGATTCTTTTAATAGTTAATTTCAAGTAATATTTTAATATTATTTTTTTATTGTACAGCATGAGATAGGTGGATCTGGACCACGTCCTGGGGACAAGAGAGATACTACTACAGGATTTGATGAGCATATGGTAAGTTTGTAACTTAATTTACGAATTCTACTATATTTGATAAATGATTCTTTTAATAGTTAATTTCAAGTAATATTTTAATATTATTTTTTTATTGTACAGCATGAGACAGGTGGATCTAGACCATGTCCCGGGGACAAGAGACCACGAGATGTTATTGATGATAGCACTTAGATTTTACTATTTATTTGGCTTTGATATGTACTTTTTTATGGACTTTACACATTTGTTTACACGTGCACATACTTTATATATATGGATAGTTGCATAATAGGATTAGATCATATATATTTTGTGCATACTTTATATATTTTGTAAACGTTAGATATTATGTGGAGTGAACATCATGTTACCATCTAGACATATATATGGATTAGATATTATATGGATTATGTGGACCTGAAATTTTACTATTTATTTGGCTCTGATATGTACTATTTTATGGGCTTTACATATTTGTTTACACGTGCACACACATACTTTATATATATGGATAGTTTCATAATAGGATTAGATCATATATATTATGTGCATACTTTATGTGTATTGTGCGCATTAGATATTATGTGGACTTGAAATTATGTGCACATTAGATCATATATATTGACTTGAAATTATGTGGACTTGAAATTTTGCGCATACTTTATATATTATGTGGACTTGAAATTTTATTTATGGAAGTTGTGCTTAAACAACTTTATAGGCATTATGTGGACTTGTAATTTTATTTTTGGAATTTCATTTAAATAGTTCTTGTGATTAGATAAACTACATGTGCATACATCATGAACTAAGTATCGAAACATATCTTATAATTATAACATATTCTAAATTAAAAAGTATCATTTAACAAATATAATGAATAGAACTTGATTAAAACATAATTATCTCATTCATAAATTTGACCAGTAGTCTCTCATTTATGTATATTGTACACAAAATGTAATCAAGAAGACATATCTAAAATAAAATAAACAGTCTTTTTAAATAGCTTTGTTTTCATTGATGCCTTCTACTTGTGGTAGACCTGAAACAAAATTTTACTAGGTCCATTCCGTTATACCATCTGCATCCTCTCTCTTTTGCAAAGCATCTATAATTGTCTCATGCTCTTCCATAGAGAGAGTCCATAATTGTTTATTAGCAGGCCTGCCACGATATCTATCCAATTTTATATTAGTTGCCACTACCAAATGCGAGTAATGTATAATCTTTTTCTCTAATTCATAATCTTCAAATGCAGGCAATCCATTCTTTCTTGTTAGATATTTGCGTAGCCAAGTGCCAACAACAACCACAGATCCTATTGGATAGTCATAACCATCATCATCTACTCGAGGAGTAGTTAGCTTATGTTTTGGCTCTACACATCAAGCCAACCAATACTCTATCCCCTCTTCATTGTCCTCTGGTGCAACAACAACATAGACATGTCCTATGCACAAAACAATTTTATTTTAATATTTAATGAGAAATAAAAACAAAAATATACACTGTAAGATTTCATAAATTTATGTACTATTTAATAAATCAAAACAAATTTCAAAAATAATTTTACCTTGTTGTAAAAGATCTGAAATGCGATCATAGTCATTTGATGCAAACATTTGATCCATATGTTCATCAGTTCTTTCATGCGGATCATTTGCATCTATGGGTGTCAATGATCTTTGTTGCCATTCTTCAACCCATTCTTTATTCTCACAAAATTCCCAATCTCCGGAAACACAAAACTGACAAAAGCAAGCAAGTTGCCTTGTGAATATAGTCCATGTGTTTGAATTAGAACTCTTAAACGAATGCCATTTAGCTGATCCAATGATGGTATTACAATCATGCCGAATAGGAATACTATCTTCCTCTATCAACCAGAAGAAACGTCGAATTGCAGAGTTTTCAGTTGATCCTTTTGACAACTTTGAATTGCACCAATCTACAACTGCACGAGCATCTCTGAATTTCACTGCATCCTCGAATTTCAATTGTTCTCTAGCAAGAGCTCTTTTTATATAGGCACCGGCTCCATCGTGTTCCCCCTTACCATGTCCTGCTTCAAAAAAACTCCATAAATGTTGGACATTGGTTATCTTGTGAACTTTGCATAGCCAATAAAACATTCTTGCATTTTTGAATTGTCCAGTGCAGTTATCTGACCATATCATATGTTGTTTCATGTCAATTTCTCTTTCCTTAAGATTATCATAAAATACCTCGAAGCAATGTTGGACAAACTCTGAAGAGTGTAATCGATTATCACTAACATAGAAATGATACTCCCTCACAATTTTTCTGTTATCTTCTGTACTGTCATGGTCATGTCTATATATAATGTGCACAAATATGGCCACTTGCACTGAGTTGTAGTATTGTGATTGAGTTTCCTCTTGTGGTTTTAGAGTATAATTTTCTGCAAAATCCACAACGGATACTATTGTTCCAATTGGAAATGTGTTCTTGCATATGCGAAACTGTCCATCAAGCCATCGGGCATGTTGGGAATGTTTCACATATTTTGGAACAATGTGAGTTTTAAACTCACTAATAAATGCATTCACACTATTCTGTTCTGTAATCAATTCTAAACGTTTCCCCATCTTTCCATCCTTTAGAGGGTATTCTATATTTTTAAATCTCCTAACATCAACCATTTTTTGTCCAAACTCAAATGAAACATGTTCATGCAAACATTCACCTATCAAAGAATAGTTCCCACATAAATTGCAAAGACCATAAATGCATGAACTGGAAAGAAATAATTGTTCATTAGGTGGTTTACAAAATAAACTTCCAATAAAATCTTTTATAGTTTCAGGTGGAACATAAACACCACAATCCTGCACAAGATCATTACCATGCAACATACAACGAATATATTGAAAAACATCATAATAGTAACGAAACTGGACATGAGTTTTACAACAACAAGATATTCTTTGTTTATTGATTTTAACATACCAGGGTTTGCATTTTTCAAATGATCTTTGACTAATTCGTAAATTCATTAACACAGATTCATCACTAAATTTTTTAAAGAATTCAGTTTGAGTCATGTCAAGAAGATGTTTTGGATGAGGATCACGAATTTTTGATCCCACCCTTAACTTTAAAACATCTCTAACATTTGATGAAACTCTAGTGTTATCATGCCAAAATTTTGTAATTAATTGTTTAGTTTCATCATTTAATTTCATGTCCGACCTTTGAAGTCTACCACTAAAACTCCAACAATGGTTTAGTGGATCAATTTCAATTGTGTCTCTTCTTTTGGCCGCTCTTGACAAGGTTCTACGATGTAAGTTCAAATAGCCACTTATATCACTTAACATTCTTTTATTAAAAATCATTTTGTCTACTATAGCAGTCGTTATAACTCTATGTGCTGCATTCTTATCTTTAGATCGACTTGTTTTTCCTATAGAATCGATGGCACTGGCAACAGTAGATACAACTTGCTTATATGATTCATCTTTTCTTTTTGGTTTTGCATAAATACCTATTTTTTTCATGACTTTACGCATTTTTAACATTTTGATTAATTGTAGCACTAATTGACATTGGAATCCTAACTTTTTATTATAGAAAAATTGTTTATATAATCTGTTTGCATGTGTTTTGATTTGTCTCCAAGAAACTAACCCATTAAGATTATCTAGCACATTGCTATCAATAGTAAACAAATTACATTCATTTTCTTTTAGAGATGGTGGTGTAATATTTTCAATTTTTATTTCTTTTCATATTGGTGTATGAAATTTATATCCAGCTTCATTTAAATCAGTAATTTGATTGGCATCATAGTCATCGGGATTTAAAAACATACCAGGATTCGCATCCACATCAACATTTGCATCAACAGTCATACCCGTGTGTGGTTCTACATTTCTTGCATCCATCATGATGTCTTCAATGGTCTCATCTACAACGGGCACTGAACTAGATGCTTCAGAAGTGTTATTCAATTACCGTTGTTGTGATCTTCGATCTCTTTGGCGTTTTGCCTCCTTCTCTCTTTGTTCTTGAATTTCGTCCATTGTCATTGTCCTCTTTTTTTTCTTTTGACGTTTCTTAGAACCAATTTTTACAAACTCATCTTCAAAAAATCGCGTAAAAAATATTAAAAAGTACTGCCAAATGATGTAAAAAATCTTTGTCAGTACGGATTTCAATGATAGTGTGGTAAATCGATGCTATCTATTTTTTTTTTACAGTAACGGTTATTTTAATAACGGGCCCCCGTTTTAATAATGGGGGCCCGTTATTTAAATAACGGGCCCCCGTTTTGAAAACGGGGGCCCGTTGTTAAATCCAACGGGCAAAAAATGAAACGGGCCCCCGTTTATAAAACGAGGAGCCGTTATGCAAAATTTGAATTCACAACCCGCCACTTGCCTCGGGATTAGGCCCAGGATAGGCCTGGGATGGCCACACCTGAGACATGAACTTGCAAATTCAAAGCTCCATGAATGAAAGCACAAATATGATGAAATGAAATAGTTTACGTGCCTCTAATCAAAGAATTTTTATATGGAATTGAAACCCATTTCAGATTATACTATCTAGATTCTAAATATGTAAACTAATTTAAAAATTGATTATTTTAACTATTTTTCATTTAATTTATACTAAATCAGGGTCATAAATTTGAAATATTAACTAATTTTCTTAATTTGATAACTTATTTATTTTAATGAATTTTGAAAAGAAAATTATATGTCATCAATCTACACAAAATTCTTTTCAATTTAAAAAAAAAAAATTCAAAAAATACTAAGTTTACGTCAAATTATGTGGGTCGTACACGTCAAATTTTTAAAAAGATAATTAGGGCCATTAAAAAATTAATTAAAAAATATATATTTGAAAAAAAAATACAGAAAAATATGCTCATCAATCTTCAGTGTGTTACAAACCATTTCCCAAAACGGTTTGAGAAAATAATTTTAATTGTGTGAAAAAGTGTGGGTCGTACACATGCATGGTATGGTCCTGAAACAGGCATTTTTAAAACATAGTTTTTAGAACTTCATTCAAAAAGTTATTTTTTATTATGTGGGTATTAAAATAAATTACATATTTGAAAAGTACACTCAGAGAGCTATCTTTTATGTTACTGACTTTTTCCAAGATTCAATCTCTAAGAGTTTCAAAATTTAAGCTCAAGTGAGACAAAATCTGAAAAACAGGGAAAACACTTCCACTTTTTGGCCAAAAAGTGGACTCATCTTCTTGCACTGACCCCGCTCAACAACACCTACCGTCTTCACTACTCCTTTCTCTCATTTTCTCTACTCTTCTCTAGGCTCAATCATTGAAAGTGATGGATGCAAATAAGGATAAATGACCCTTATAGCTTCTATTTATAAGCACTCAAACCGTAATTTCTTGTGGTAACCTATCACACTCCCGCATAGCCCTAGTGACCTAATCTTGGTCAATTTTTTGCTAGACTAACTAGTTTTTTCTGTCACTTAGCCTATCCTATACTCTCTTACATTCAAGAGATTGTCTAAACATTTTCTCGATTTTTCACCCAATCTCTTCAAGAAGCATATACCACCTTCCAAATTGGGATATGTATCACTTAATTTTTCTATTCTTTAAAACAATGTGATTAATTATATTGTCTTAGATAGACAAAATGAAGACATGTAAAATTGTCCTTTGATTAAATAATTTTGTTTACATAATTAATTATTTTTGTCCTAATGTCTTCTATTAATTAAATAAATCTTTTATTTATATTTTTTTAATTAACTAAGCCTCTTCTTTCTAGTCTAAATAAATATTTATTATTTATTTAGATCCCACCTCCTCTCTCCTAAATTAAATAAATATTTTTTATTTAATTTATCTAGCCTTTCCTCTATTAATTAAATATATACTTTATTTAATTAATAATTCATTTAATTTTTTCTTCTTATCTGTGTGACAACATCTCTCCCTGAACTAGTTATTCTTCAATCCCATCCCTTCATTTTAATTTGACCTCTTAATCCTATCCACCCTTATCATTCATTCTTTCAGCTCTTAATCTCCCATCATTAACTTTACCTACCCATCAATCCTATCCATTCCCTTTCATCTATGTAATTATGGCCATTCATCTTTTAATATCTTAATCTAAGCCCTTGATTATCTTTAAGAACTTTATAAAAGAGGTTTCCTCCTTCAATTTTGTCATCCATAATCAAGAAATCATGCTTATACTCTGCCAAAATCTCTCTAGGATATATAATCATAATCATATCCATTCTTCCTTGAGCTCAAGTGTGCATGTGTAACACAAATTTAAGAGCAACATCATCAATACAAGGTCACGAAGCATAGGAGAACAATGGAGACAAGCCTATTAGACATGCAAATGTATAATTTTTTTTAATTTATGTTATTTGCATGATTGATAAACTCTTCATTGGTGTTGTTTTGAATTAACTTGGAGATATAGGCTTAGTGGTTGGCTTTGTTATGATTTACAAATAGGTTCAAATTTGACATATACAATTGTAGGAAAAAATGTAATGTATATGTAGTGTACTTGTATTATGCACAACGAGTTATAAAAAAGACAATATTACCCTTGTCCTCTTGGCCCTCTAAATAAATTACCCAAACTATATGTGACTATCGACATAATTATTAGACCTTGTTAGGATGCAAGTGCTAGTTTATGTACAATGAATATGTTTTTTGGAAACTTAACGATATTGTTTATGCAAAGTTTCTTTTGTTGTGATTGGGGTTTTGTTATGTCCCTGATTAGATGTGACAACTCCCTTTTGCTTGCTAATATTTTATTTTGTAAAGTATTAAATAAATAAATAAAATTATGAATAAATTTTATCATTAAATAATTTTATTAAATTATTCTCATAGACCGACTTTTCTCGGTTGGGCTAGTTTAGATTGATGTATAAATATATGTGCTAGGTGAAGAAAGGAGTATCAAAGAATTAAGGAAGTTACCTCCTCGCACGATAGTTCACTAGGATGGTAATACTAGTGAATAGTTCATCAGGTGAGATGAAACCCTTGCCTACACTTACCCACTTTTCATCACCCTTCTGCCATTCATGCCAATTTAAAGAGTCCACGGGTGAAAGCAAAGTTCAAGTTGTGCAGCGCTGTTGAATGCAAATTGCAAGGAGAGTTAAGTTGTTTCCCCAGTCGCATGCGATAATCTTGTAGTCGTAGCCTCCATTAGAAAAGTGTAAATCCTCTGCTTATCATTTATATATTCATGTTGACTAATGGAGGAGTCTAATTATTGAAGAATGTAATAGAACTAGAGTTATTGAACGAAATAAGACCAATAGTTCGTAGGCTATTATTTTGTTTACCAGTCTACTCTAAAATGGTTATCTAATTCTTGAAAGTGATATGCAACAATTCTATGATATTAATTTAAATCTATTAAAGTGACTTCTGCAATGATTATTTCGTTGTTTGAGTAACTAGTTTTGAGTTTCATTCTTTTATTTCATTTTGGTTCAATACCACTTATTTATCAAAAAGATTTGCAAGAGTTTTCCACCTGGTATCTTTCACTGGTATTAGATCTTTGTCTTCCGGTAGCCTGAGAGAAATTGATGAGTGAGATAGAACAGGATTACCAACCATATGAGAAAAAGAGGGGAATTGCCATAGGTGACCAGAAGGATGTTAGTATATGAACATTTATCAAAAACCACATGAGAAAAAGAGAGGAATTGCCATAGGTGACCAGAAGGATGTTAGTATATGAACATTTATCACAAGAACTGAAGAATTCCAAAATAGCATGATAGATTCTATGAGAGAGATCTTCCAACTCCTAACGGAGTTAACCCAACGATGGAGAAAAGATTTCATTGGTGATGTGAAACCTTCATTTAACACTAGATCTTTGAGTGGAATTTTTTTTGGAAAAGGAAGGAAATACTAGCAAGTAAAAAGAGGAACTTGATCACGTAAATAAAATGGATAGACTTCATGAGGAATACATTGCCCTAAGTAGTCCCATTCCCAATGATACGAACTTAACGAAGTTATCTGAGACGAAAACAAGAGATGGGCATAGGAGGAGACGGTATGAAGAAAGAAAATGTATTTAACACCGATTGGGGAACATTACTATTCCCACTTTTTATGCGACTAGTAGTAAATCAGCAAGGGCCTAGTTGTAGAAATCGGACATACGTTTTTAATTAAACCCAGTTTTTGAAGACGAGGGTATTAAATTTTCTACTAAGCATCTTGAGTGAATAGCCAACAAATTGTGATGTCATGGCATGATAACCAAGGGGTATGATTCCGTAGTTACTGTAGAAGAGTTCATCTAAATATTGATTGGGAGGTTTGATAAGAAGGATACAGAGACCCATTTTAGAGAGTTAGCAAAACTAAAGCAATAGGGAAAGGTGGAAGACTGCGTACTAGAGTTTTAGATGCCAGTAGTAATGATTTATGATGTGTTAGAGAGAAAGATTATAGTCTAGTTTATAGAAGGCCTAGCTAAATTTCTTAAAGGGTTCTAAGAGCATTTAATCCCAACACATTACAAGAACACATATAAAAGGGCCTTGAATTTTGAAGATTCAATGACAAAAGACATCTTTTATGTTATCGAGCAAATGTTTTTAGAAGAGCATGTAGCGTCGCAAACCAAATTAAGTCGAGATGTTTGACCTGGGAAGGAAAAAGTTATACTTCACAGGAATAGAATCATGGCAACTAGGTCATAGGTGTTTTCGAAAAGGAAAAATTCACTATGTAGACATAAACTCTCATGAGGAAACTGAAGTGTCAAAGTTAGAAATCCAAAACTATTGCTTAAGGACAATCAACATCTGTGATAGGTGGACTGTGATGTCCTCAATTAGATGAGTTTACCCCCTTTTATTTGCTCATGTTTCGTTAAATAAAGTATTAAATAAATAAGTAAAATTCTGAATAAATTTTACTATTAAATAATTTTATTAAATTTTTTTTTGTTGGGATAACTTATTTTTATAGTTATTTTCTTAGGCCCACTTTGCTAAGTTGTGGCTATTTAGATTGGTGTATAAATGTATTTGCTAAGTAAAGAAAAGACAAGTAGAGGAAGTTGGCTAATAGTTCATTCAGATGATAATATTAGAAATAGTTCATCGGGTGGGATGACACCCTTACCTACATTTAATCATTGTTCATTGCCCTTCTAGGGGAAGGGTATCAATAGTGGACACCTTTTTGTCAACCCAACCCAACCCCCTAGCACTAGATTGCAAAGGAGCCCAACAAATTGATAATGGAAAGTTCATTAATGAATATCACATGTACCAATAGTGGATAATTTTGCACAAATGTCCCAATACTAATTATAGAAAAAAATGTCAAAAAAGGTGATCTACTACTCGGACATTTGTCCACCACTACTGCAAATCTTGAGTTATTTACTTTTGGTGCAAAGAAGTTCATGTATGGGTAGTCACTTTGAAATGACCACTTTTTGACCTTTCAACACATAATGATTTCCACAATGTGCATCATCACTACCGAGAAGCTGGATCCCTAGTTATAAGCAATTAAGTCACATACTGAGACAACAAAAAAAAAATGAAATCTGACATACAGTTTGAGAGTTCTATGTGTGCAAACTTAGCTATGTCCACTACTAGTACCCTTCCCCTAGCTCTATAGCTACTTCCAAGATTTCATGAGTGAAAGTGAAGTTCAGGTTATGCGTTGAATGTGAATATCCAATAAGCTTGTAATTGTAGTCTCAATATATTTGCTTGCAACTCTAAATGGAAGTAAATTGATACTATTGATCCCCTCTCCAAGTTTTCTATCTCAGGTAGTGGAAGGATTATGAAATTAGATAAGTGTAAATTATCTACTTCTAATTTATATACACATTTTCAGCATTAGAGAAGACAAATTATTGAAGAATGTAATGGAATTAGCTATTGAATGAAAGAAAAATGATATTTTAGGGCCTATTATTCTATTCATCAATTTATTTTGAAATGATTATATAGTTCTTGAAAGTGATATGCATTGGTCTTGAGATATCAATATAAATTTGTTGAGATGACTTTTGCAATGATTATTTTATAATCAAATTGGTTTTAACTTCCATGTTTTTATCTCATTTTGGTGCAACACTATTGTGAACTTATTTATCAAAATTATTTGCAATATTTTTCTAGATGGTACCTTTTAGTGGTATCGAACCTATGTCTACTACTAGCCTGAGGGTAGTTCATGAGTGAGAGAGAACCACAATACTATCTATGTGAGAGAAAGAGGGGAATTGCAATTTGTAACAAGGAGGATGTTAATGCTAAATCAATTAACATGAGAACTAAAAAATTCCAAAATAACATTATGGAATCCATGAAAAAGATGATAAAACTCCTAAGGGAATTCACCCAATGGTGGGGTAGTGATAGGATTGCAAAATATAGGGCTAAGGGAGTTCATTAGATGGAGAAAAGATATTAGTTGGTGGTGTAAAAATTTTTAGTTAACATTAGAATTTTTGGGACAATTTTTTGGAAAATGAAGGAACTAGTAGCAAGGAAGATGAGAAACTTGATTAGGTAAATAAAATAGATGGACTTCGTGAAGAAAACAATAGCTTAATAATTCCCATTCACAATGATCTGACCTTCACAAAGTTCTATGAGACGAAAAAAGAGGTGGATATGGGAGGAGAAGGTACGAAGAAATAAAATATATTCATCACCAATCGGGAAAGATTACTATTTCCACTTCTGATTGGACTAGTAGTTAATTAGCAAGGGCATGGTTACAAAAATTAGACATAATTTTCATGAAACCCAACGTTTGAAGAGGAGACTATTAAATTTGCTAGTCTAGACCTTAAGCAGATAATTCATGAATAGTATTATCACAGTATGTTAACTCAAGGGCATAATTTTATAATGACCATGGAAGAATTCAGCCAAACATTGATTGAAAGGTTCAATAGAAAATATCTAGAGACCCATTTTATACATTTTATAAAAATAATGAAAGAGTGTAATGCTGAAAGAGTACTTTGTAAAGTTTCAAAGGCTAGCAATAATGATTTATGATGTGTTAGAAAAAAGTATTATAGACTTTTTAGAGAAGGTCTAGTTGAACCCCTTATTTAATTCAAGCACATTACAAGAAGCCATAAATAGGGCCAAATTTTTGAAGATTTGGTGAATAAAGATAGATGGAGTTCTAAAGAAGCATCTTCTACATTATCAGTGAAATACTTTTAAAAGATAATTTTACCACCGAAGCCAAATCAAGTGGAGATGTCTAAAAAATAGTTGTGAACGAAAAATGTATGCTTCACATGAAGAGAATAATGGCAACTAGGTCATAGGTGTTTGGGAAAAGGATAAATTCATTATATATAGGTAGTTTCTGATAAAGAAATTGAAGATACGAAAGATGGACATCCAAAATTATCTCTTGAGGACAATAAACATCTAGAACTACAATTATTATTAAATAATTTTATTAAAATATTTTCTTATGGCAACTCTTTCTTGAAAATTATTCCCACATGCCAACTTTGCTAAATTGTTGTGGTTTATATTGGTGTATATATGTGGTAACTGAAGGAAGGGGTATTGAAGAACTAAAGGAAATTTCCTTTTGGCACAATAGTCCATTTGGATGATAATCTCAAGAATGGTTCATGAGGTGGGACAAAACCCACACCTACCTATAGCCATTGTTCATCGCCCTTCTTTCATTCCTGTCACTTCTAGGACTCCAAGCATGGAACCTAAGTTTAGGTTGTGCATTGGTGTTGAATATGAATTGTAAGGAAATTTTAAGTCATTTCACTCTCTCATGTGATAACCCTGTAATCAAAGAGTCCATGCATTTTGTTGCATCTCTAAACACAAGCAAAGGGATATTATTGATCCACTCTTCTATTCTATAGTAGGTAATTAAAGGATTAATAAATTAGATAAGTGTGAAATCTCTATTTATAACCTATATATGCATGCTCATTAATGGAAGAGTCTCATTATTTCAAAGAATGTAATGGAACTAGTTATTGAATGAAGGAAGACTGATATTTCATGAGCTATTATTTTATTTAACAATCTATTATGAAAAAGGTTATCTAATTTTTAAAAATGATATGCAATGATTATAGGATATTAATTAGAATTTATTGAAATAAATGTTGTAATGATTATTTTCTAATCTAATTAGTTTGAGTTTCATGTTGTTATCTCATTTTGGTTCAATACCACTGTAAACGTATTTATCAAAAATATTTGCAAGAGTTTTCTAGTTGGTATCTTTTAAGTTTTTAGAATCGTATATGAACTAATGCATCTTTAAATTGAATAACAAATTCATATGTTTAATGTATTAATTTTCTGAATTTTTCTTTGTGGATGAATTCTTTAATTTCAATTCCATCTATAGAACTCATAAAGTGAGTTGGATGTAGTCTTTCACTTGACACCAACATTATAGGTTATCTTGTGGGATTTAAGTTGTTGCTAGCCTAAAGTTAATTTTATTTGACAGTTTTCCTTTATTTATATACTTTTTGTGTTTGAGTGTGTATGGTTATGTGTTGTACCTAAATTTTTCAGGAAGCACTCATACAATTTTAAAAGTGTTGCATGGACACATTTTTTATGGGTACCATTATACATTACTTCTAATCAATGGAATTTGTAAATTTCATTAAATTATCATCTGTTTTATGATAATTTGTTAGGCATGCCTAGATATATAATAGGCTCTAGTCATTCCCTAGGCATAGGGGACTTCACTTTGTGAACCTATGTTATATCACGTGCATTCATGGTATACTAAAGAATTACCCTATTTTCAAAAACTATTGCCCTAAACTTCTTTTTTGTCACCCCCTCCCAATATATAGTCTGAATTAAAAGCCCCCTATTTTTGACAAATATTGTATTTTCCATAGCCCGAATTAAACCCCCCCTATTTTCACCGATAGGCAATATATTGTACCCTCATTTTTAGGATATTAAACCCCTCAATATGAATGCACATGATATAATGTTTCCTATCTAGTGAAGCTCCCGTGTCTCTACGTAATGTAAAATGCCAGTCTATTTTACTTTAATGGGTATAATGTTTTGAGGGTTGAGCTCTATGATGTTCAACTTACCCAAAACTTCTTAGTCATCATTTCATGAAGTGGAATGGATTTTAATGCCTTCTAAATACTTTTAATATTCTACCAATTTTTCTAGTTAGGATGTTCCACATCTTTCAATGTTGCTATTATTATCCATTCATACATGTATATAGAGGGATGGTTTTGATGGGTGCATCTAGTAAATTTCCATTGGTTATCATGATGGAATTTTGTTCTACCATGTTATTGGGCTTGTCTATTCATATTTATTATGCTGAGAGGATTTCGTAAATTCATTTGATAGATAGTCTCGAATAGATTTCCATTAGACTATATCTTTATACATATTGGTGCCATTTATTAATTCAACATGTTCATATATAATCAGTCAAACTAGTTGAGGGGTTATTTATTTAAAAATACTTGATTAAGAAAATGAATACTCTGAATATTATAACTAAAATATTTGAATTAACAGTTGACAGGTCTAGGAGATGAATGTGTTTGGTTGGGAATGAATTTAAAAAAAAACTTATGTCTATTAAATCCAAGGAATTGAAGATAATTTTTATTTGCTTAATTTCTATTTGATATTTTTAAAGATGGTTTTCATGCAAGATAATTTGAGTTTCTAGAGTCATGTTGTGATAGCTTTCCTAGATGCATTACAAGCATCTATGGTATGAAAATTTTAAGATATAAAATTGTGTGTCATCCACACAAATAAGGTCACCATTATGGTGAAGAACATTCATCTTGCAACAAGAACTGATGGTGAAAGAGCATAAAATCTTCTAATATAGCACAAATTTGTGAAATTATGATTTTTTAAAGTTCTATAAACTAGCTTCTCTCATATAGGTGATGGAATAGACTGTTACATTTTAGACCAATGCAAAGAATCCCTAGGCACGTTCTAGTAACTCTGGTCTTCAAATACATTTTATTCATGCTAATAAAAATTATCTTGAAATGAAAAATAGAGCATTTTAAAGAATAAGAAGCTTATATATTTTCCCAATAGTAATATTATTGTCTCAAGTAAAACACACTTCAAAAAATCTTTCATAGTTATCAAGATCGAAATCAAGCTACCATGAAGTTGGAAAACATTAGCTTTTTGCAAATAAAATTTCTTATCTTGATTGCATTAATAGATTGTGTAAAGAATATTATGAATTGATAGCATGGAAATGTTTATAACTCTTAATCTCAAAAGAAACCTTCCAAAAGGAATATTTATTTTATGTAAGAAAACATATAGGTAAGATGCTACAATTTTAATCAGTAATTCAAGAAACTAGTACTATAAGAAGTGCTATACATAAGTGTGCCTAAGATAGTGACATCATCAATACATGGCAACTACATCCAATGATAAAGTATCATCCCAACCTAGTGATGGTACTAGGATTAATTAATAAATAAAAATATTTACATTCTCTTAGCTACTAAATCTCAAATTAGACTTCTCAAGATCAAATTTAGGTTTGAAACCATGTGGATATACATTATTTATACTTCTAAGATCTCTCAAATTCATTTCAATTTAGATATAATGCATTGACAAATGGTAATATTACAAATTCCTAGAGATATACCCCTTGTCTAAACCCACACACCAACAAAGGATTCTCACATTTTACTTGCAAAATTGAATCAACTAAAACTTACCATTCTTGTTTTTTTCTTTATTTTTTGTCAAATCTGCAAATATATGGCATGAAGCACATTGCACACTTGCACCAAAAATGTAGATACAATAGGCATCTTGATAATGTAACTTGGAATTAAATATCTAATGAATTTGACCTTGACAAGATAGTTTTCCTTTTACTAAAGAATATATAATAAAACCCAAATTCTAGTTGCTATTGCTACCTAGATCCTTTTAAACAAAGAAGTGGATCCAAGTTGGTCTTTTAAATGGATCTCTCTGAGAGGTTAGAGATATTGTATATCCTATCAGATCTAAAACACCAAAATTTACAATATACATTACAATAGCGTTTGATAACTATAATGGTCTAGAATGGGGTGAAATAAATGCCGAAATTATACAATACAATTAATGTCACATGATAATGATAAGCGATAACACTATCCACGACATGGGATATCAATTTACACACTATTTTAATACCTTAGATTGAATATAATAACTATCTATATTAGTAAACATGTATGACAAGGGCTCACATTTACAATATTGTTTAGAGTCTAAGTCTATAAAATTATTTCATGTGGAGTCCACATTCGTTTTAGCTCCTACTCAAGAATGAAAACATTTCATACAATTTTATTAGAAAGAAAGAAACATATTTCCTACAATTTCTCTCACAATAGTAAATTCAAGTATGTATAGTAGTTACACACTAAGCTAATTAATGATCTAAAATTAGCGTGCTTGTAAAATTTAAGGACAACATTGTGAATAATGAGATACATACCTTATTAGTGTCGGTTACCCAACCAACACTATAGCTTAGCATGGGGTTTTTCAAGAAACCCTAAGGACTCTTGGGTACTCCTATAGCTCAAGGTATGCATTAATTTATTGAATGTTGAGAAGGCTTAGAAGGCTACTAAAATTAAATGTTAGAGAAAATAAGTAACTATGGTATGGTCCAAGAATATTAGGGGAACATCCCTCAAAGCAAATAAGTTTGTGATGAGAAATAAGCACATCTAGGTCATGTATTGGATTGTCAATTCATCATTAGACATTTCTAGTGAATGAGCCAAATTTTAGTGCTTACAATACCCACCAAGATTATTAGGAATTGATTTGATTATAAATCATTGTAGATTTATAAATATTCTATATAGGATTTGAATTATCTAAATTTAATGTTTAATGCATGGTTGAGATGTACAAGGGTGAGTTTACTTAAATATGAAAGATGAAGGTTGGTTGCAAATGGATTGAGATGGATTTATTAAAAGATGAATGAATTCTATGTTATTTTATTTTGAATGGTTTCCATTTAATTGATTCAAATGATGATTATTCAAAAGATGTTTTATGTTTATGTATTAATTATAGATGAGCATGTGAATAAAAAGACTATTTATTTCTTCTAATTAAATATAAAACATAGATTTTATTTTATTTGTTTTCGCTAAATATAGAAATTAGATTATTTTTTTGGTTATTTTGAATAATGGAAGAAAGCTATGTTTTTTATTATGGTAAAAACAGGTTTTGAAGGGACCCGAAACCCTTTACAACTAGTCAGAAAACTATTTAACTTGGATAAAGGAAGAAACCTATGTTGAATAACCAAATTATATTAATTTTTTAATTACGTGTATATGTTAATGTAGTTTTTTTGATTAAGGGTAAACAAGTTTTGAGGGGACCCCGTAAACAGGTTTTGAGGGGACCCGAAACCCTCAGATTTTACCAGGATCTGGAACCCACATAACAATGTTGCTAAAAGAAAAGAACATCAACGTACCAGCAACCAAGCCACTAACTGGACACAAAACATCCCTAACACATAAACAAGGGTTTTACAAGGCTCCCTTAACCTAAAAAATAATGGAGTTTTGAAAGGTTCCCCTAACCTTCATCAAGGGTTTTAAACTGGCTCCCAAAACCAACAAAAAAGGGTTTTTTGAGGCTCCCATAACCTGTAAGAAAGTCATCAGCTTACCAACAACACAACTAATCCTTAATCAAAAACCATCACTGGCCAGACTGGGCCCTTTAAAATTGCTAGCATCCAGCATGCTTGTGGAATGAACAAAACTCCCACAACCAATACATATGAAGAAGAGAAGAACCTAAAAGCACACATGGGGGTTTTGAAAGGTTCCCTTAGCCTTCATTACATATACTAGGAGGGTTTTTTAAGGATCCCTCAAACCCCAAAAAGACTAGAAAGCATGGTTAAAAAAACCTAGCCCAGACCATGAAGATCCACAAAAAATTAATGGCAAGTGGCCTCAACCAACAACTCGAGAAGCATCCTCACCCAAAATACCTTCTCCCACCATCTCCCCACCTCAATCAGGAGGAGGTCCACCTCAATAGGAATAGAAAGAAGAAAGAACATCAACCTCAGAGACTCTCTCATAGCAAGCAGAAACCCAATTACGCTCAACCAACAAATCTCTACCTCAATTGGAGAAAGGGCCACCTAAGATAGGTTGGGAAAAGAGCAGCCCAAAATCCCACACATTACAGTCATGGAAAAGAAAAGAAAAATCTCCTCCACCTCTAAAGGAGGAATTTTCAGAACAGAGAAAAAGTCGATCAACCATCTCTCTAACTCAACATAAGACAGGTCCACCTCCAAAGGACAAAAAGAAAAGCCAACATAGATATCGAACAATCCTTTCTTAGCCAAAAAAATCCCCTCCATTAGAACAAAAGAGCAACCTAACACTAGGAAGGAGCCAAGAGAATAGGGGAAGCGAGCAGAAGGAACCCAAACTAAAGATGAAATAGGAGAAGGCCAGAGGGTTTGCTCATCTTAGAGATAGTGAATCCCCTCCAGAACAATCATAGTCTTCCAAGGCCAAACAACACCCTTCTTCATGAAACTCGCCAAAGTAGAGAGGAACAGGGTATCCCCCCAAATGGGCAAGAAAAGGAAAGGAGAATTTTAGATGGGATTGGTATATAGTGATGTAGTATTCCAGATGGTATTATGTAGTAAATTTTAGGTGTCTATATAATTAAACTCAAGAAATTAAGAATTTAGGATAGAATGAAAAACTTATGGCCTCACCTTGCAAAACAATAATCTTGTAAAAAAACACGTGATCTCATATGATTCCTATGATTCTATCTCCAGCCAAATTTGATATTTGATACTTTAAAAAATAGATAGTTGATTATATTTGATATATGAAATATTGTAGTAGCACAAAAAAGAACTAGCAAGCTTTCTAAATGAGGGTGTAGAGGTGTGTTGATGTTCCTCTTGCATTGTGCATAAGTAAAGACACTATATTAACAATAAAGGGTAAAAGTGGCCATAGATTCATATAGGAAATACTAGTATAAATAAATAAGATCACTATAAACTTACAAAATATTAAAAATAGATATATAAATTGTTATTGAAAGATTTAATTAAATTTACATGCATCAATTAAATCCATATATTTATGTAATTTAGTATATAAAATAAACTCAGCATTAGTTTTTAAAACTCATAAAACTTTAAGAAGTGTCACATCTATACAATTTTTTTTTCAAAGAAAAGTATAGAATAAATTAAGATATTCAAATTTTATAAACTTGTGATAAAATTAACTAATAAATCATTTGTACAAAATTTAAAAAAATAAAAGATTAAGAACATCTAGAATCGCTCAATATATTGCTTAAATCCTCAACCTTTCAATATGACTTTTTTGTTTTCTAGTTTATATGTTTATTTAAACTTGAGAAAGTATTTATAATAGTCACTAGATATCAAGTGGCATTTATTTATCTCAATGTCATTTAATATTTCATTCTGATCTAGATTTTTTAGTGTGCCTTTCAAATCAGAGTAATGCCACCTTTTTTTGACATTCATTTTTCCCAATCTAATATAGTTTGAATGTAAAATTTTGTGTGCTGTAAATTTTCATATACAAAGGATAACTAGATAAGAAAAATTGGTGGTTTCTTGATGGAATGTGATGAATGACAAGCATTGAAGAGATGGTGATGTGCCAGCCAAATTTGATACAAATGTCTCTCCATATGAGTGTGCCAACCTCATCTCTTTCTCTACAGTCAATCTTGCTATTTGGCTAGCACTCTGATGATGTTTACATCAATTTGATCTCCTCCTCATCCCCACACACAAAATTCACATCACCTCATAAATAAGAAGTCTGTGTAGCCACTTTTGTTTGTTGCACAAACTTTAAACCTATTTACATCAATGTGCTCTCCTCCACAGCTTTTACAGGATTCACACCACCTCATAAGTTGGTGTAGCTACTTTTGCTTTTTGTACATGGCTGAAAATTAGAATACTTAGAGAAGACATCAAAAGATTATTGGTAGTCTATAAAAAGGAGATCACAAAACTAGGTAACATATTGTTATAATGCTATTTTTTAAAATCTTTTTTAGTATCATAAAAGTTGTTTCTTCTATTTTTACAAGTGTTAATTTCTTTTGATCTTTTCTTTCTTCATAAAAACGGTTTCTTCTATTTCCACAAATGTTGACTTCTTTCATCTTTTCATCTTCCATAAAAGTTTTTTAATCTCTTTTTATAACTCTTTCTTTGTTCCATTTTAAATACTATTTATTTTTCATACTATTTACAACAATGTCCTCTCTTTCCTATCTTTTACTATCAACACATGAAATTCTCATCAGCTCATAAATAGGAAGTCTATGTAATTACTTTTGTTTGTTGTATAGATGTTTTTGTGCTTTCCCCTACCACCCTACTAAACAAATGAAGCATTTGTTGTGTTGACATTGAAAGCCAATGATATATATTTTAAACTATTGAAAAACATTACAGTAGAGATTAAACAAATTTTTAAGATGGCAATGTTTTTGATTAAGGGAAAACAGGTTTTGAGGGGACCAAAAACCCCATACAACAGGGTTTGAAAGGACTCGAAACCTAATAGAAATTATCAGGATCTAGAACCCAACAAAGTACGCTGCTCAAAGATATTAACATTGAAAACCATAGCCAAAAACCAACATAGTTGACTCTTTAGCTTCCAACTAATGCAAAATGATGCTGCTAAAAAGAATAGACATAGAAAACTAGCAGGCCTACTAGATCCAGGACTGAAAGGATCAACCACAAGAACAAACACACAAAGGCATCCTTAGCCGGTAACTGCAACCATGGGTGAATCCGAGCACCCATAACCACTAACATAAACTCCAAATTACAACATTTGACCATACAAACCCAATCTAGAAACAAAGGGTTTTGAAAGGCTCCCCAAACCTTGAATCTAGGTTCTGAACTAGTACCCAAAACTAGCAAAGGGTTTTCCTAGGACCCCCAAACCTCCAACAAAGACTCCAGGTCACCAAAAGCATAGCTTGTCCTTAACTAAAAATAAGAACAATAACTAGCCAGGCTGGGCCCTTGAAAACTACCAGCATCCAGCAAAGACGAAGCGTCCAAAAAGTGAAGCAAAAAGGCCAATCCAAGATACAACAAGAAGATCCCTAGCCATAGAACCAATTGGGAATCTGAGATGAGAAAGTCCCGGACCCATATGAGAAGACACCTTTGGGAGAATAAACTAGCAACCTCAACAGGCAGCTTGGACAACACCAATAGTCGACAAAGCCCCATCACTCCATCTCCCCACCTCAATATGGAAGATAACCACCTTAATAGGAATAGGAAAAAGGCAGATAGACAACATACAATGCTCTCTAGTAGCCAAGAAAAACCAACCCTCTCCCCTCATCTGCATTTCCACCTCAATAGGAAATAGGGTCACCTCAAAAAGACATGGATGGGAGAAGGACAAAGGCCCGAAAAATCCACCCGAAGGGCTACTCAAGAGAAAACCCTCCACCTCAATAGGAAAGTAGCCCAGCACCAAAAAAGAGCAAAAATAATATCCTTCTGAAAGCCAAAATGAGACAAACCAAAGCATCGAAGGAGCCACAAAAGCGAGCAAAGGAGAGAGAACAAAACCACATATGAACCTCACAACCAAAGATCCACCTAGGTCCCAAATATTACCAAGTCCCCCACACCTTTCAATCTCCCCAAAGCTATATCTACTCTCCCCTGAATGGATAGTGATCATCCAAGGACCATTCTCCTGAAACGTAACCCTCCTCAGTGAACAAACTTCATCCATCTCTGCTCCCATACCCGAATACCTCAACCCTTGAGCCCTCTTCTCAACAATCAGAACAAAAAGGAAAGAGACAGGGGAGAGCACCACAAACAAAACCCCTCTAGGATCCCCGCTCCTAGGCAAAAAGAAAACACCCACTAGGGACAAGCACACTCCATCCCCCCATCCGTAAACGCCCCTCTCGAAGACTAGGACCTCAAACCCCCACACCACATCTCCCACATTGTAGCCCTTAACAGCTCCAGTAGAATCCATCTTAGAAGGCACTAGAAAGGAACAAAGGAGTCACCATAGAGAAGCCCTTCCTCAGCTAGGAGGTAAGCAAATAAGAGCAAGGCCGAATCTATCTTCATCTACATCTTCTTCCCCATCTTTGACCACACCAGAAGCAGTCCCTCCCACTCCCACCTTCATGCCCACCCACTGCATTTTAAGATGTCAATGCTATTCTTCTTCACAAATGTTGATTTCTTTGATCTTCTTTAACTTTATAAAAGTTGTTTTCTTAAATCTTTTCATCCTTCATAAAATTTGTATTATCTCTTTTTATGACTTATTCTTTCTTTCCTTTTAAATACTATTTCCTTTTCACACTATTTATATAAATGTCCTCTCTCTCCTATCTTTTACTGCCAACACAAAGAATTCCCATCAACTCACAAAAAGGTAGTTTTTGTAATCACTTTTGTTTATTGTATATATCATTATGTCCTTCCTCCCACCACCTTACAAAATAGGAGAATCATTCATTATTTTAATATTGAAAGCCAAACATATATTTTTCAAATCATTTAAATTTTAAATTTTTAAGATGTCAATGCCATTCTTCTTCACAAATGTTGTTTTCTTTGATCTGATCTTTCCTCATAAAAAGTATTTCTTTATTTCTTCATAAAAGTTATTTTGTCTCTTTCTATTACTCTTTCCTTCTTCCATTTATAATACCATTTTCTTTTCATAATGTCTAGATCACTAACAATTTTTTTGAGAATGATAACCTAACCATTTTTATTGATGGTCATTTGTTTACCTATAAGTGAAAAACTATGAATAACATTACATGTTTTGTAAGGTAGTCTTTCAATTTAAAATATATAAAACTTGCCTTTATAATTATCCAAAAAAAAATTATTCTTACCTAGCCATAATTTATATTTTAATTAAATTGAGGTGCATAATTATTTGAAGAATTATGATATAGGAAAACTATATAGATACTACACTTCAGAACCCATCCTAGTGAATTTGTACTCTGACTTATTACTAGGAATGCCATCTCGGTGTCCAATGGATACATTGAAGAGTTGTGGTCACCCAAGAAACCTTATAGCTTATCATGGGGTTTCCAATAAACCCTAAGGACTTTTGGGTACACCTATAGCTTAAGGTGGGTATTTATTTCTTGAATGGTGGGAAGCTTAAGAAGGCTAGTGAAATTAATTAATAGAGAAAAATAATAAATAAGGTACGGTCCAAGAATATTAAGGTAACTATCATCATAGGCAAGAAGGTCATGAAGAGAAATAAGAAGATGTTGGTTATATATTAGACTGATAATTCATCATTACACATTTGTGTTGACTGACCCAAATTTTAGTACTTACAATACCTACAAAGATTATTAGGGTTGATTTGATTGTGAATCAAAGTACATTTATAAATATTTTAGAATACCTACGCAAAAGAAAAAACTTTTACCAAATTAAAGAAGATCAAAGAAAACAACATTTATGAAGAACGACATTAACATCTTAAAAATTTATGTAATCTGTACTATAATATTTTTTAATAATTTAAAATATATTTTAATAATAAATTGGCAATCCAATACATGACTAGCATTTACTTATTTCTCCTCACAACCTTTCTGCCTTTGATGGAAGTTCCCCTAATATTCATGGACCATACCATATTTATTATTTTTCTCCATTTTAAAATTTACAAGGCTTCTAAACCTTCCTACCTTTCAACAAATAAATTCTTACCTTAAAATATAGGGGAATGGACAAGATTCCTTAGGGTTTCTTACGAAACCCAATGCTAAGCTATAGGGTTGCATGCTTCTTAGACGCTACAAACCATTAATTTACAAAATTATCCAATCTACTTTATATAAGGAAATGCCTTTGAGATAATTATATATTTTAATAGATAGATACAATGAACATTAATTCATTATTTAGATACAAACTATTTCTTCTTGAAATGAAAAGTAAAATCCATCCCACACATGCTCCCTAAAATAGAGAATTATACTCATGGCTAATTTTCTTTGCAAGAAAGTAAAATCTCTCATATTTTATATTAATCTAAAAATTTTATTTATTATAATAAAAATAAATATATCGTATGTTCTGTAATGATAGGAATGTCAAAAAAGAGTTAATGGATATAAATAAAATAAAAAAATATAAATATAATATGAAAATCTAAAAGTTGTATTAGTGAAATTCTTATAGATAGTAAATATTATATCGTTTGATTTATAAAATTACTTCTTAGAATCAATGTAACTTTATTTATATTTTTAAAACTAGAGGTATTAAAAAAATCAATCATAGATTTAACTAAATAAATTATTAGTATAGTTATGAAAATATTAAACCAAGAGAGGCTTGAGGGTATGTGCAGGATCATGAGGGGCCTAAAAGTGGCAACCTTCTGACTAAGTTATGATTGATAGGTTGATTGAAAAATATCTATAACTTTCAAATGGTGTCACATTTTTTGAATCTGAAAAATGCGTCACATTCTATGCTTCGTATACTATAGGATTAAAAAAAGAAAATTTGAATTTCATAAAGTTCTGAATAAGTTATGGTGGTCAGACATATAAGTTTTTATATTTTTAAAAAGATATAGTAAAAAAATCATAATTAATTATTTATTTCAAAATAAAATACAAAAAAATGTGTGTCACATCCGGGCGTGAGTCTTCTACTTATATTTAAAATAATATTAAAAATATTATGATTTGATTATGGTTAGGGTGGTTAGACAGACACCCACTTCTTATATTTTTCCTGAATTTTTAGTACTACTGCATTGAAATTTCAATTTTTTGTCAAATAGATTTATTTATTTTCAGAAAAGAACTAGTAGCTTAAAAACTAAATTCAATTTTCTACAAATTATACATATTTTTAAAATAATCTTGGTAATTTATTCAATTTTTTGCATCAAGGTGCCTAACTCTGTTTTGCTGATTTTCATTGCCACTTAAGGGCCTGTTTGGCCCACCATGATCCTACACATACCCTTGAACCTTACATAACTGCAATTAAAGGTGACAAAACCAAGGGCTCATGTGAAGTGAGGATCCATGAACAAAAACCTAATGCCAAAAAGTGGACCTAGCGAAGACTACTAACATGAGCGAACCCAAAAAACTAGAACTAGGCACTGGGTACCACAAACAAAAAGATACACTCTCCCACCAAAAGCACAAACCAATGGCTTACTAGGTGGGAGAGTACTCCAAATTCCTTTCTAATTACATATCTTTACCTTTCTCTAACACAATGAGATTTTTAGAAGAATCTTTCACAAAGCTAATAGTCGAGGAGTTCTCCATAGATTTCACCTTGGAAATAGATGCTTCAAGCCCTATCATAGTTGAGGAATCTAGGTGTCTTCTTTTCTTGGTCCATCTCCTCACAATTTCATCTTGAATGCCATGAAGAGTATCAAAGTCCTTTTCAGTTATCTTCCTATTTTGGTTAAACATGCTCTTGATAGTCCTCATCATATTATCTTGGTTTTCCTGTAGAGCCTCTAGCATGTAAATTAATTCTTTTGTATTCTTGGTATGACCATTTTTCTCAGTGAGATCCCTAATAGAGTTGTCCAATTCTTCCTATTTCTCAATCATTGCAATAAATTTTCCCATCACCATCGAAGCCCTCTACTATTTCTTGTCATCTTCCCAACTAAAGGCTCTAGCTTCCACCTCTAAAATTCCTTTGAGCTTGTTAATTTTCATTTTTCCCACCTCAAATTGTCCCAAAATTCAGTGGATGGAATGTTTGTTCTTGTTAAAACCTCACAAAGTTTTTTCACCTTGGCCACAAATAAGCTAAATTCCTCCATATACAAAGTACTTCAGGGAGAGGACTTAGGAGAATCATGTGGGGAAGGGGGGAGGGGGCATCAACCTCTTTACTCACATTATTATTTGAGGTCTAATTAGACCCTATAGACAAGGAATAATGCATATCCTTCGAGTCCTCATTAACAATGACTATTTTTTGAGTAGATGTTTCACCAACTAGAGAACTCAGAGGAGTCTTGGATTTAGTATTTTGAGAGGGGTTAATCTAGGCAGGAAACTTATGGGTTTTGGAAGAAGCAATATCTACATATGGATTAACTAGAAGCTCAACATAGAGACCAAGACCAAAACCCTAGCCAGAGGGGTTAATATTTTGGCAACTAGAAGGAGTTAGACAGAAATGGAACTTATAGATGCATGAAGAGACCGTGACACAGGGGGGAGGGAAACATTAGCCTTATCAACCTCCACAGACTAGGAAATAGGAGTTAAAATCCATAAGGGAAAATTCATCCCTACCCCATGCCGAAGGTGATTAAGAATTGAGAATAGTTGAGAATGAAACTACTTGAAGCACTTATCTAGGGTGAATAAATTCATCAAAATAACAACCACATCCCTCCAAAAGCTAGGTAGGTCATCCATTTTGAAATTTGTTTGGAGGTGGGCGACCATCTTGCCTAAGCCCAAAAATATTTTTAAGTATTCCTTATAATTCCCCTTAGGATTCTTCTCAAAGGTCTTGCCTTCTATGGGAAACCTTATAACCACTACAATATGTTTCAAATTTGGTCAAAATGAGCTATTGATGTGTTTCCATTAATGTCAACATGATTTGGTTGCCATTAGTGTCTAATTGGTATAATTGATATTGAGTTTCTTGTCTAGTTGTGCTGAGAGAATTTCTCTATATATCTTCTATATTGTATAGCTATCAATGTGGTTTTGATATGTTGTTAAGAAGTGTTTTAGAGAGATTATGTATTTGGGATTAGGTTCTTTGGATTTAAGTGATAAGGAAGTTGCCTTCACCAATGTGTGATAGCATTTGGCAGTGTTTTTATGTGAAATGCATACTCTACATTTTTGAGTTGTCTTGTGATTTATGGTGTTGCAGTTTTGGAGTTAAGTTGATAATGCCCTTAGCTTCATTATATTAATTTTTCTTATGTTCTTAGGTTTTGAAAGCATTTTGTAAATTTTCAATGGTGTTTTCTCTAGGTTTGGCCAACCTTGGGTGTTTACACTTCACATTATTGATCTAATGATTATGGATCATTGTATAACATGTTTGATGTTCTTTTTGGTCTCAATTAAGATGTGTTGTGGTCCAATTTAAATTATTTTTCACTGGGGGAATGTTTAGTGCAGACCTCATTTGAATTGTGTCCAATTAAGATTCTTTTCCAACCTTGGGAGATTTTGCATATGCAAGGATGAATATGTGTGTGTGACTCTGTGTGTGTGTGTGTGTGTGTGTGTGTGTGTGTGTGTGTGTGTGTGTGTGTGTGTGTGTGTGTGTGTGTGTGTGTGTGTGTGTGTGAGAAAAGAGAATGACATTGTGTGCATATAAAGGAAGTAATTTGAGATGAAGGTGTATGAAAGAGGATCTATCTCCCTAATCATTTGATGACTGTTGTTTGATTTGGTGGAAAGCATTGAATAGTGTGGTCATTCATGTGTTAGCTATCAGAGGTAGCGAGTTGTAGTTATTTACAAATATTATGGTTATAGAGAAATATCAGTCGTGGATTCTTTCTCTTTTATTTTTCTTCATCTAGTCAGTGAGCCCTTGGTTAGTGATCTTTTATTTCTTTATTTTGGGTAGTGAGCTCATTGGAAATGAGTCTTTCTTTGTAAAAATCACCTTAATCGATGTCACCCTAACAGGTGTTCACATATTCATTATAGCATTCTCTTTTTTTCCCCTTAACATGGTTTTCTATGTAAAATTTGGTGTTTCATTGTGTATGGTATGATTTTCTTTTCATTTTCTTTCATGCTCATATCTTTCTATGAATTAAGTGATAAAGTTAAGTTATTGAGGATCTAATTTAAAGAACATATTTTATATTTGATTTTACAGCTGATTCACCCAACCCCCAGTTGTCTTCGTGTAAGAACATTCAACAATTGGTATCAAATTTTTGGTTCCTTGGAGAAGAGCTTAACCACTTTATGAGATCTTGATTGCACACAATTTGACAATCCCAATGTTTGATGGATCTGACTATTCTTTTTGCAAAGTGAATATTCAAGGTTACATGATTTATCTTGGCTATGAAGTTTGGAAATTTGTTACACAAAAGTACACTAAATCATAGATAGGGGTGAACACTCTAGATGATTTCTAGTGTATTTTTTTCTGGATTCGATTGTGTGTATATTTTTCCATCGATGGAAAAATATACACACAATCGAATCTAGAAAAAACTACACTAGAAATGCAAAATGGATTGTGGAAATCTCATAGCTTTACTCTAGATGATATCAAGAAATTTGAAGACAATGAAATGACAAGGTTTTCTAAATTCACTACTCGTTCTATCTTTGGAATCTACTCATGATGTTTGGAACAAATTAGGAAAGACCTATGAAGCATATTCTACAATCAAACAAACTAATTTGTAGAATGTTAAAACTAAATTTGAATGCTTGTAGATGGATGAAGAAGACAAATAACTAGCTACCTGTAGAAGATAGAAAATGTTGTAAATGAGATTAGACATCTTGCTGATAACTTTTCAGAAGATGAAGTTGTCAAAAAGGTACTCATAATTCTTACTAAACCCTATAGCTCTAAGGTTTTAGTAATAGAAGAATCACATAATAAAAATAAGTATACTACATAATACTTGTATGGCTCAGTACTTTCTTTTGAAATGAGATAATTTGGTTGAACTAGTGCAAGAACATAAACTGCATTTAACACCTCTAAATTAGTGAAAGATGAGGAAACTAAAGAAGAGAAATTTGATGAGATTGAGGAAAACTCTATGAGAAGGATGAAGAAAGAAACCAAAAAATACAAAGTTAAATTGCCCTTTAAATGTTTCAGCTATGGAAAGATAGGCCATTATGCTTCTAGATGTCTTGATAGAATTGCAAATCAAAGAGTGAGAAATTCAAAGGAATGTTTGATAGGAATGCTTATTATATTAAAGAAGATGAAAATATTTTTGATGATGAATCTGATTATGAAGGAGACAATGAATGTTTGTTCTTGGCCATAAAGGAAGAATCTTGTTTTACTAACTATGTCAAAATTATGAAGGATAAGTCTCTGGAAGATGCTACTAAAATAGAAGGTATTGTTGTATCTACTTTTGATGCTAGAAGAGATTGATATGAATGGATTATTAAATAATGAATGTTCAAATCATGTGACTAGTGACAAGAATAAGTTTTTAAAGCTTGAAAAATTTGATGGAAGTTTTTTTAGATTTGGAGATGATTAGATGACTAGGATAGTTGGAATACGTTCTATTAGCTTTGATGGCAAACATAATGTTGACAATGTTTTCTATGTTAAAGGATTAAATCATAATATTTTGAGTGTTGGTCAAATGTGTGAAATGGATGTAATATTATATTTCAAATTGATGGGCATGAGATTAGGAAAAGGTCTGGAATTGTGATTGCAACAAGAAAGAGGATGGATGGAAATATTTATCAATTAAGGGCAGCTAGCTAATATCGCCCGATGACATAAATCAATAAGAGTTGGTTATGGAATCAAATAATGTGTCACATTAATTTTGATAATCTAGTGAGGATTAGTTCAATTCAAACTATGAGAGATTTTCCAAAGATTACAAATTCTGCTAATGCTATCTACAAAGAATGTCAAGTTGGAAAGAAAAGAAGGAGAAATTTTAAAGTTAAGAAATAATCTTCTACTAGACTATTGGAATTAGTGCACACTAATCTTTATGGCCTGACCAAAACAAGAAGTTAAAAAGATGATATCTATTACATGCTCTTAATTGATGATTACTCTAGAATGACTTGGGCTACTTTCTTAAAAGGAAAATTTGAAGCTCTAGAAAAGTTCAAGAAATTCAAGGCTATGGTTGTAAATGAGATAGATAAAAGAATCAAATGTTTGAGGTTTGACATAGGTGGAGTGTTTACTTTTGATGACTTTTTGTGAGAAACATGGGATAAGAAGACATTTATCTACCCCTAGGACACCACAACATAATGTTGTAGTTGAAAGGATTCAAAAAGAATAATTCAAAAGACTTCTAAAATAATGATGAATCAAGCATGTATACTAGATATTTATTGGAAAGAAGCAATACATAATATAGTATTGTAATGTCCTAAATTTTTCTTAGTAAATTTATGACATGCATGCATGGTGTCTGATGCATTAATGATGAACATGACTAAACTCAAATCATTTTGACATCATGAGTCCTAAAGAAAAGTGCCTTCATTTGCCCTAAAACCCCATTTGGGCCTATCTTTGGCAGGCTAGAAGCACATTGTGTATACATCTGTGCAACACGCTAATGTCTCAATAGATCTTTGATATCGCAGCCTGCATATACTCAAATGCCTTTTGATGTGTATCCCTCGCTTTCAGTTGTAACAACTCTATTTGCTTCTTTTTGGGTTTAAAAACCTTTCTTTACTCATCTTGAAGGGTTCCCTTTTGAGTTTTATCTCATTTATCACTCAGTGGCTCTCTTGGCTCTCATATTGATCTCTTAATTCTTTATTGAATGCTTTACCAATAATATCAGGCTATCTCTATCTCTATCTCTATCTCTATCTATAGCAATCTTGTAACTATCTTGCAACAAGCACACATCTCGAGCTTCATCATGCTTGCATCTCAAAAAGGGGGTTTGGCTACATGCTTCATCTTCTCTATATCATTTATCTATATTTTATCATTGCATGCAATATATCCATCAAATCTTTGAATGTATCTATTATTTAGGTGCATTTAACTTACCAATTTATCATTTTATCTACTTGCAATAGGGGTTTTCTTCCATTAAGCAAAGTATAGTTTCTATTTTCATATTTACTAATTATCTTTTATTCCAATCAATATATTTGGCTATCTATGGTGGTGGAAACACCTAAATAGGGTTTGACTGATGCAAGTCCCTATATAGCCCCAAAATTTTCCCCTTTCTTTGTGTATACAGGTGACGAACAGGTTCCACATAGTTAAGAGAAGTTGATGTTAGCTCTCAGGATGACTCTGTGTCTTTTGGTCATATATATTATAGCACATCATGTTGGCATCCACACACCGCACTGATGCTCAATATGCAAGACCTTCTCGAGATTCTGGTATAATCCTCTTTGGACTCTGCATCATTCATTAATTCAAGTTTTTCTAGTTCATTACTTCTACGCTTTAATCATTCAATTATTTATCTTTTAGCATAACTTGTCTTGTTATCCCCTGCCTCATCCTTAGTGCTAGTTTGAGTGAGGTAGCAACGAATCAATTTTATCTTTGTGATTCATCATCTTAGGAGTAGAAAATTCCCTCCTATACATTTTGGTGAACCTAATGTGAATGCCAAATGTCAAATCTTTTTCTCTTAGAGTTTGATGCTTTTGACAAGGAATACTCTAAGGATGATTTTGTTATGTTGGATAAAGTTTTAGATGACTTCTTAGAAGCATCTCTTCCCAAAAGAGATGTAAAAGAAGTGTCATCATCCACTACATTCTCATTTGAAAATAATAAGTCCTTGAATGTTATTGTTGTTTCCATGACCCATCAAAGGCCTAAGAGACCTTACATTCACCTGACAATAGCGAGTCCTTCTCCAAAGAAAGTTAAAACCATTAATGAAAAAAAATTTAAAGGAGAAACTTCTAATTTGTAGACAAGGTTTATGCAATCAAAGCATTCATCTTACAACACCATTGCTCATACATATAATACTCAAATGAATAAACAAACTCTTGATCGACCACAAGCTTCTCTACCACCTTCTCAGCATGGTCTTCCTAAATTACCTTCATTGACAGATAAGCGACCTAGTGATTACGATCTTATCAACTTAAAATTACTCCAACTAAAATCTCACTATGGGATTTTCTTTAGACTACTCTGATGTATCAAGGTATACTATAGGAAGATTTGCAAAACATTTTACCACTCTCTTATGTGAGACCAATGGATGTGAATGCATTGATGGATCATATTTATCTAGATTCATTGAATATCACTTTATATCCTCATGAGCATGCACCTCTAGAAGTCAATAAATTTGGTAGATCCTCTAATGATAATTGTTTATGAAAATGGTGATAGTATTAAACAAACACTCACTGATACAGTTTCGACACTTAATGTTTATAGGCTAGATTTGTTACCAAAAATCAAGGTGGATCCAAACACCTTGGAAACCTCTTCTCTGTTCATTTGAGGATTCAATAATAGAGGCAAGACCACTATAGGAATGATCATATTGTCTTTGAAGGTTGTACCTGTCACAATTCCAACTCTTGTATATGTGGTTCCAAGCCCCTTTCTTACAATCTTCTCTTGGGTAGACCATGGCTTCATGCCTTGGGAGTTGTATCCTCCACTCTCCATGCATCTTTAAAGTTTGTAGCTAACAACCAAGTTGTTACAATCAAGGTTGACCCTAAAGCTATGTGTCTTTTTCAAAGAGCAGTATTTGGTCAAGCCTCGATTGAAGCTTCTTCTCAAAATTATATACCTACCTTATCCTCTTTAGTGACAACTCCTATCTTTGCTTCATCCCTTGAAAAGAATTATAAGAGTGAAGGAGTATCAAAGGAGGAAATTTCTAAGAAGCAAGATTTTGTGAAGGAAAAACTACCTAGGGAGCAGGATTCTTTAAAAGAAAACTCCCCAAAAGTATATCTCTCTGAGGTACAAGCCTTATAGTCTACTCCAAACAAATCACCTTCTCCATCCAAAATGAATTCATGATTGGGGTTCTTTAGACTTCACTAATTATCATGTTGGTGAAGAAAAAGTTTATCCCGGCCAACTGAAGCCTCCTATGGTTTCATTCACTTTGGCTACAAAGGATGATTATGTGTCTATAAAGCTAGGTGATGCTTATCATGTTGATCATCTTTTCTATACGAAGCCTCCTTCATTTAAGGAGTTGCATGATATTTATGGTCCTGGATATAATACTGTATCACAACTTGGCTATGATGGAAAAGGTTGCACACCTAATGAAGAAGGCATTCAAATTATTTTCGAAGCTGAACCTCATCAACACAACATTGGATTAGGATGTCATCATACAAGTCAAAGTTTGAAGCCATGCTTAACTATTAAGATGGTTTTTGTCTATCCTCTTCCTCTTAACCTTATTCATCAAGAATTTATTGATAATGTTGCACTTCCTAATGAGATGCCCTTGGATCCTTTTCCTTTGAAAATATCCTTGAAGGAATTTCTAGGCACCTATTGTGATTTTACCTCTTATCACAATAAACATTGATTCCCTTATTGTTTAAATACCCAAGCGTATTTTGGGGAATCTATTAAGTGGGGGGCACCCTTATCTTATAACCAAAGTGTGCTACCCAGAACCTTCAAGATAGGTGACCTAGTACTTTGTGAGAATCAAAGAAATGTCAATGCACCATCGGATAAATTAGGGAAATTTAGCCTAAATTGGTTGGATCCATACATTATCACTTTTGTTTATGGGTCAAGTTCCTATGGTTTATCTTATATGGATTACACACCTACCAAAGAACTTGGCGATGTTGTGCACCTATGTTGATATTATGCATAAAAGACAAGTTGTATGTATCATGCATGTGACACTTAGGTCTCTACAGTAGTCATGCCATGATATTTATTCATCAACATGACATCTAGTCATCTGTGTTATGGAGTGACTATGTATATATATGTTTATGTGTTTGTGCGTGCTTGTATGCATGTTCTATCTATATCTCAAAAAAATCTATACAATGATCATCATGAAATTTAATCATGCATATATACAAGAATATGTAAATTAATTTGTGATGTGCATCTAATATAAACCATCCATCACAAGAGAACACATAATGAGCATACAAAACTAAATCATATCTGCATTTTTGAATGATCGACATCAATTATTTAGCCTCTTGCACTTATGTTTCTTGTTGATCACCTCTTCATGTTTCACCTAGGTGAGGGCCAAACCACTTGATCTTTTGTTCGCCTAGGTGGGGGCCTAACCACTTTCTCTTTTTTTTGCTTAGGTGAGGGGAAAACCACTTGATATTTTGTTCACCTAGGTGGTGGCCAAACTACTTGATCTTTTTCACCTATATGGGGGCCAAAAAATTTGATCTATCTTTCTTGTTCTCCTTTGTAGTGGCTAGTTTACTAAACAAATCTATCTTTGATCACCCAATTACATAGCTATCTAGCGTATCGCTACCCATTTCAAAAAAAAACTTTTCCTATCATATGGTTATCCATACTGGTATGATCTCACAAACATCATCGCCCTATTGTATGGATATCTAGCATAATGCACTTTGCTATCCATACTGGTACATCTCATATCTTATCTCATATCACAGCGACAACTTATCTTGTATCATTTTGTAACTAGGGGCTTTCCTCCAAAGTGAGGCTTGTACCTATTATGCTATCTTATCTATCATCCATCTTAATCTATCCTTTATCTTATCATCTGACATGTTAGTCTATAGCTAGCATGTTTGTGATGTATTGATTAGCAATATCTATTTCAAAGTACAACGTCATCTCATTGGGGGCAACCTCATCTATTCAACTATTGCCTCGACATCGTGACTCTTTTCTTTATCTTCCTCTACTTTAGCTTTGCATCTCTCAACAAAGAGATGCTCGCTAAAGTGGGGGAAAAATTTAATATAAAAAATCACACCTTGTATTGCCTCATTTGTCCTTTTGCCCACCTAGATCACTTCATTGATTTCAAACTACAATCTTACCAACTCTGCAAACTTGTCATCCTCAAGACATTAATGTGGTGCAAAGACATACATGTGACATGCTAGCATCTTATGAATTATACTCACCTTTATCAGATATTTCTCTTCTATTCATACTAATGCTTCTTAAGCATTCTTCTTGCTACAATAGATTCCTCTTTTTTTTGTGTTGACAATGTTTTTAATTTTGCAATATTGGGGTCATCACACTAAGTACTATGATTTCTCATGGAGACTTGGGGGTATCACCCATGATCGATAACTCAGCCTTTATAGCCTCTACACTATCCTTTTTGAGATAAGTATTTATTGCACTTATTTCATTCATTGCATTGCATGGGATTAATGAATTTATATTTCTAAAACTACTTTAGTTCATCTGATCCCTTGAGTCGATTAGTATACTAAATTGGGGGGAAAAATGTAGTGTCCTAAATTTTGCTCAGTGTACTTATGACACTTATGCATGGTTCCCAGTGCATTAATGATGAAATCATGATCAATATCCCATCATTTTGACATCATGAACCCCAAAGACAAAGTGCCTCCATTTTCCCTAAAACCCCATTTGGGCCTATCTTTGGCAAGATGGAAGCATGTCATGCAGATGTCTATGCACCATACTAATGTCTTGATAGATCCATTGAATCTTGCGTCCTATAGGTGTTAGAATCAATGACAGTCCCAAAGACACTAAGAGGGGGGTGAATCAGTGTCTAACCGGTTAACAAAATATTTAAACTTATTAAGAACTTTATATCCCAAAATAGTGTACCGGTAAATAAGAATTAATGCAGCAAATAAGAATAACAAAGACAACATAGAGAACACACCATAACACAATATATTTAACAAGGAAACCCGATGTGGGAAAAACCTCGGTGGGATTTGTGACCCACAATATTCACTCACTGGCCAATGAGTAAATATTACTTACAAAGGGGGGCTTGCACATGTAGGGAGGGCAACTCCCTAAAGCTCACTGCTTAATCACAAAATAGAAGTCTCATTGACTTACAAAATGGACTGTCAAAATCCAATACAATGTATTTCTTCAAATCAACATCAACTATCCCAGGTTCAATAACGGTTTAAGCTCAGTCTATAACCAAAACCTTCGTTGTCAACTATACCACCTTATACAAAATATCATCTATATTCCACTCTCTCTCATATCGAAATAACCTATAAGATCTCATACATATATGAGTCTTTTATAATATGCCATGTCAGCTTTTACAAGAGATAATTACATTATAAAACAATAAACAAAATTTTATTCCATGTCGGCTTGATTGCCGGTATGCATCGTTGCCGCTACTGGTGTATGTAGAAGTCTATTGTCAATGTCGGTAATTGCCGGTTGGTTGCCAGATGATTGTCAGTTGGTTTCCACCAATGAAAACATCAACTATTCTCATAAGAGTCTATAATGCGAACAATTCGCCCCTTTGGCATTGATGGCAACACTCATGAGAAAAATCCAAAAATGTTTCCAAAAAATAAAGTCCAAAAAGTTTCCAAAAAGATGTGCTCCCCCTGAGAAAATGACCTCCTTTGTATAAAGATTTTTCTCTCCACTACTCCCCCTTTGACATAAATGATAAAGGTTGTCAAAAATAGTCAAACGAGTGCAAAAAATTTCACCTCAAAGTTTGTAACCTGTTGATTACAATCTGAAAAATATCTACCAAAACTAGATTTAGACTGCATAAACCTTTTACTGTCATTCAAAGTTCCCTCAGTCTGATGGATCGTACCGGTGAGATAGTGCATGTGTTCTTCCGATGATTGCTCTCCCTAAAGTAATACATTACATATTTCAATTCTATTAGAAATAAGATTGTCCAACATAGGACCAAGTTTATTTTTAAGTTCTCGGGCATTTGACCTTATCCTTCCCTTTTCTTTATCAATTTTCTCTAATTTCTCCTCAAAACCTACCATTTCCCGCTCAATAACTGATATGGGTTCAGATGAACCAATTATTTTATCAGCTATGTCTGTAAAGTTCTGATGCCAATAGCTAACAAGATGAGAGGGGGGGGGGGTGAATCATACAAACTTAATCTTCCATAAAATCAATAGATTCATCCTCAGTAACATATACTTCAACAACATAACCAAAAACTGCTAAACATGCAAACTCATAAACACATAATCATCATAACACATATAACACCAGATTTAACATGGAAACCCAAATAGGGAAAAAAACACTGTGGGATTTTGGACCCAGTAAGAAATATACTCTTCTAGAGTATGCTCGGTTAAAAGCAAATCCTGTTAAAGATTACAAACACATTTCTAGATGTGACCTGGTTAAGGGATTTCCCTCAGATCTATTAGGATCTTCACTTTGTTAGAAGTGACCTTGCCAAAGGATTTCAAACACTCATTTAGAATGTTACCTTGCTAGAGGGTTTACAAATAAGATTCTTAAGTCCACTCGGTTAAGAGATTTTCTGTCACTTACAAAATAAACAACAACAATAAATATATCTGCAACTTCACATCTAAAATGCTAAAGTAGATTCTTATTTGCTCAAAACAATCTTGTCATAGGACTTATCTTGTCCCTCTACTAGGCTCCTTACTCTATTATTCAAATAGGTCTTCAAGATTCGGTGCTCGATAATCACTATGCAACATCCCTATGCTTACACTTGCCGCATACATTGTTTATCAACAATTCCTTATTTATAAATAATTGCTAACCACTAAATCTCCTTGATCACATTTCCCATGATCAATCTTAGCCATCAGATCTTCAATCTTGACTAGGTTCAATGCATCCTTTGATCAGAAAATGTTTTACCTTGGCTGGGGACTTGCATTCTTTTCTTGGAACTTGCACAAGGTTATTGTGGTTCAATCTGTGTTGTAGATCTTCCTGTCGATCTTCTATTGCCATAGATCCTTAACAAAATTCATGTGCGGCATACCAATCATTGTCTTTCATTAAATAATGCTTTTATCCATCCAATACAATCTGTCATAACTCGGTTGCAACTCGGTAAATACTAAAGTTTACTTGGTAGACATTCTGCCTTCATCAACCAATATCGATAACCTTAGGGTTTACCAACTAGGTTCCTTGCTCGGTGACATAGTATAGTATTAACCTTACAATCAACAACATATGCAGGATATCAAAATAATCTAACCATCATGATCTCATCATTGTCTAACTCGGTAATAGTTGCCCATTGAATATCTTATTTCTCCCCTTTCTTATCACATTCTTTCTGTGTCTTTTACCGACATCTTAATTCTCTTCAAATTAATATTCTCAAGATACGGCAACATCATACTGAATCAGAAAATCAATTTCTTGACATCAATGACAAAATAATGTTATAAAGATAGTTATCATCTTTTTTCAGTTATATCAATAATCTTCAACAACCTTCTCAATATCCTTAATGAATATCAACAATCTCCTTCTATTGAAATGCCAACAATCTCCCCCTTTGGTATTGATGGCAAAACTGTTAGGCCCAATATGGAAAGCTAATGTACTGAGAGGGGAGGGGTGAATCAGTACTCCAAAACTTTTCTTGAATAATAACTTTACTGTTATGCATAAACAAAATAGTGCAGTAACATAAAATAAAGTTAAAACAAATAGATAACAATCATACATGATTCACTCTATAACACGTATATTTTGGTTACACAGAAACTCTTGGTTAGAGAGAAAAAATGTGGTGGGGATGGCACCCACAACTTCACTACTGCAATAATAAAGAGTGCTCGGTTAGAGCTACATATTTAGCTATTTCTGATAGCTTACCCTGTTAGTAGAAACAAGATCTGTTAGATCTACCTTGCTAAAGGATTTTACAACATTTAATCTAAATGCTGCACCTGGTTAGAGGCTTTACAATTTATAGACTTGATTAGAGTCTTTTACCCTGTTAAAGGTTTCTCTTTCAACTTCAAAATGTTCAATAAAATCATTACAAATATCTGCAACTTTACATCTGAAATGTTATAGCAGATTCTATATGCTCAGAATAGATTATCTTGCTTATAGCATACCTTGGTAACCCATATAGTAACTTGGTAAACCCTTCTATTTACTTTGTTCTTCTACTATTCTCTGAAAACCTTCTCAGTGACCTCTATGTCTCTGTAATAGTCTTCTTTTTCTCATACATACACCCTTAACTCATGCTGTATAAATAGATCTCTTAAGACGGTGATCCAATTCATTGCTTCGATCTTACAAACACGATTCCTCGAATGAATAACTATAAAAAATATTTCACTGGTTAGATTGATCTCAAAATCATACACAATCTTATAGTGCAATTTCCAATGTGATAATGGTTAGATGTGCCTCGATCTTGTAACATGTTTTCATATGCATGTCCAGGTTCAGTGAATCTAGTAACACATTTCACTTAGTGTATATCAACTCAGTGTGTCATCTTTGCTGCTTGGTAGACATAAAAAGATACTCGGTAGACAGCTCAGTATATACTGCGTTCTGTGACTGCTTTCTTCTATAACCGACTAGACTGTGCATACTGACTTCTCTGTGTATACTGACTGCATGATTCAGTAGTGTTAACTGACTAGAGTATATAGTATGACTTTGAATATAAAAACTAATGGCAACTTGATAAGTAGTAACAAAAACTAACAATTAAATGATAATACCAACAAGATATTCAAATTGATTTGGATTTAGATTGCTATTAGACTTCTCCTATTATCCTTGAGCTATTAAAAATCATCTGAAGTATTCTCCCTTATTCATTAGGCTTCTAAGCTGTTGACTTGTATTAAGTCTTCTTCGTTTTGCAGTAATCTTCTCCCCCTATCATTAGTCTTCTGTTATTTTCATCATTTAGGATTTTACCATTCAGTCAACCATTTAGTCTTCTCCCCCTTTGACAACAATGCTAAAAAGTAAAAGAACTAAATCATGATTTCTTCCTCTGGGAAGTGATTTGCCTTGCTGTGTATCATCTTAGTCTCAGTCAGAGCAACCTGTCTCTATTCACTATTTCCTGCACACCTTTAGAAAACCTTCTAAAGTGATTAAATCGACATCAATCCACACATAATATTATGTAGATTCATCGAATTGATGCTTTCATCGAACTCTGTCAGTGAGGAGAGGATAGGGGTAGGACCCCTAACTTGCTTTTGAGATACTCAAAAGTGTCCCTTGGCAATGGCTTTGTGAAGATGTCTGCTAATTGCTCCTTTGAACTAATATATTCTAGCACAACTTTCTTCTCTTGAACTTCTTCTCTGAGATAATGATACTTTATAGAGATATGCTTTGTCTTAGAGTGCATTACCGGATTCTTTGAAATGTTAATGGCACTAGTATTATCACATAATGTAGTTACTAGCTTGGTAACTTTCTCATTTATACCTTCCAATAGTTGTTTGATCCATGCTATATTGGTATAATTCAATGCCGTAGCAACATATTCAGCTTCTGTTGTTGACTGTGAGATACATCCTTGTTTCTTGCTAAGCCAACTCATTAGTCTTTCTCCTAAAAAGAAAGCTCCACCACTTGTTCTTTTCCTGTCATCTGTGTTGCCTGCCTAATCAGCATCAGTATAAACTTTTAAATCAAAATCATTTCTCTTTACATATACTAAGCCATAATCTTTAGTGTCTCTCAAGTATGTGAAAAATCTCTTGATTGTTGTCATATGGGTTTCCTTGGGATCTGCAAAAAATATCACAACAATACCTACTACATGTGCTATATCCGGTCTACTATGTATAGCATATTGCAACTTCCCAATCATAGATCGATAAAGTGTCTCATCAATAGATGCAGATTCATCATTCTTTGATAGTTTATAGTTAGTAGTCATAGGAGTACTTACTGGTTTAGAATCCTCCATTCCAAATTTCTTCAAGATTTCCTTTATGTACTTGGATTGAGTAATGAAAATATCATCTTTCATTTGCAGTATCTGTAAACCTATAAAATACTTTATCTCACCGATTAATGACATCTCAAATTCTTTTTTCATTTCATTTCCAAAGTTCTTGCATAAGGATTCATTACCACAAAAAATAATATCATCAACAAATATGGCTGAGATTAGTATTCCATTGTCTTCATCATTCTTCATGTACATATTGTTGTTTTCACTTGTCCTTATAAAACCAATCTTGATTAAGTAAGAGTGTAGTCTCTCTTACCATGCTCTAGGTGCTTGTTTCAGACCATATAAAGCTTTGTTTAATTTACATACTTGATCTTTACTCTTGTCTTCAACAAATCCTTCAAGTTGTTCTATATAAACTTCTTCTTCTAGTATACCATTCAAAAATGCAGATTTAACATCCATTTGATATACCTTGAAATTTTTGAAAGGAGCATATGCCAACAATGTTCTTACTCCCTCAAGTCTAGCTATAGGTGCAAAGGTCTCACCATAATCTATTCCTTCTTCTTGAGCATAACCTTTGCAAACTAGTCTTGCTTTGTTCCAAATGACCTCACCTTTTTCATTTAGCTTGTTTTTGAAAATCCACTTTGTACCGATTACATGTTTGTCCTTCGGTCTTGGGATCAGTGTCCATGTGTCATTCTTCTTGATTTGATCAATCTCTTGTGTCATAGCATTTACCCAATCTTCACTGTTAAATGCCTCTTTTACTATTCTCGGTTCAAATTCAGATATCAGACATGTGTTCTATCTCAGTTTGTTCCTTGTCATCATTGGATCATCCTTATCTCCTATAATCTGACTTGAAGCATGATGTCTTCTGACATATTTGGCTAATATAGGCTTGGTAGGTTCTATATGATCTTCTTCATCACTCGATAACTAGACATTATCTTTATTTTCTTCAGCAACTTTCTCGGTAGGACTTCTCGGTTGAACATAAACAAATTCTTCATAACCTTCTGGTTCTTTGGAATTTCTTTCATCATTTCTTTCTGTAAATTCATCAATTTTCACATTTGCACTTTCTACTATTTTGTTAGATGATTTGATCAAACATTTAAATGCTTTACTTCTAGAAGAATAACCAAGAAGTGTTCCTTCTTCACTTTTCTGATCAAACTTTCCATTTCTGTCATCTTTCTGAACATAGCATCTACTTCCAAGGATTTTAAAATAACTTAAACTAGGTTTCTTGTCATACCAGATATCATATGGTGTCTTCATAGTTCCTTTCTTCAGTTGAGCTCGGTTCAGGGTGTAAACTATGGTGTTGATTGCTTCTCTCCAGAATGTTTGAGGTACCCTTTTTTCTATCATCAGGGTTCTAGCACAATCTACAATTGATTTGTTTCTTCTCTCGACTATCCCATTTTGCTAAGGTGTTCTTGGTGTAGATACTTGTCTTTTTATACAATGATCATTGCAGAATAAGTTAAATTCATCAGAAGTGAATTCTCCTCCTCTATCAGATCTAAGACATTTCAGCTGTCTTCCTGTTTCATTTTCAACTCTTGCCTTGTACTATTTAAACATTTGAAAAGCTTCTGATTTTTCTTTTAAAAATATAATTGACATCATCCTTGAGTAATCATCCACAAATAATATGAAATATTTATCACCATAATAACTTTGAACTTTCATGGGACCACAAAGATCAGTGTGTGCTAGATCTAAAATTCCCTTAGAAGTGGAGAACTTTCTTGTAAAGCTTGATCTTTTCATCTTACCCATCTGGCATCCTTGGCACATAGCATTCTCAAGTTTTTCCAGAGTTGGTAGACCTCTTACTCGGTGCTTCTTACTTATTTTGATCAGATTATCAAAATTTACATGACAAAACCTTTTATACCATAACCAAGTATCATCTATCTTTGCATAAAGACACTTGTTCCGAGTTGAGTCAAGATGAAATGTATTACATTTTGTTTGTGTCCCGGTAATAGCTAAATTTCCATGCTTGTCATGAACTTTGACAATTCCTTTCTGAAATTCTATTCGGTATCCTGTATTGTTTAGCTATGCTACACTCAACAAATTGTATTTCAAACCTTCAACCCAGTATACATCATCACATTTAGCATTGTCAAGAAGTGTTATAGATCCTTTACCTTTCACCAGACATGGTGCATCATTAGCAAATCTTACATAGCCTCCATCACAGTCTTCTAATTTAACAAACTTGGCTTTATCACCTGTCATGTGATGTGAGCATCCACTGTCTATGATCCAAGAATCATTAATATTTATGTGAGATATTAGGGCCTTTTCTTCATCTGATCCATCTTTAATAGCCACATTAAAAACTTCCTCAGTATCAGTTTCATCAGATTTATCATCTTTGGATTCTTAATTAGCTACTAGGCATGTCTTCCTGTCTCTCCTTCTGAAGTCTCGGTGTCCTTTGTATTGGTTGTCTTTCTGCCTGTTATCTCGGTATTCTCTTTTTTTACTAGATTCTTTGTCAAGATAGTTAGAAGCCATATGTCCTATTTTATCACAATTGAAACATTTTAAAGGTAGTTTTCCTTTATACCTACCTTTTCCTCTTGGTAACCTTCTAGCTAATAATGCTTCAAACTCTTCTTGCTTCTTTATTTCCTCATATAGTTTGTGCACTTCTTCCATGTTCTTACGAAATCTTTCACTTGCTCCACTATGATTCCCTTCAGAGTACTTACTCATTCTATCATTGTAATCATTAGATTCACCAATATTAAAAGAACTGAATGCAAATTCAACTTTATTTACTGAAGACCCACTATTATCAAAATTACTTAACTCAAATTCATGTATCTTACCAATAGTAGAATCCAAAGAAACTAGCATGTTAGGTACAAACCTTAATTCATTCATTGCAGAGACTCGAATGACATAAGAAGGTAGAAGTTCTCTAAGCAACTTACTTGTTACATCCTTTTCTTCAATAGTTCCTCATGCTCCTTTAATTTGATTGACAATCTCTTTTAACCTTGTACTGTATTGGGTTATGCTCTCACCTTCATTCATTCTCATGGATTCAAGTTGTTCTCTTAGAATATCTACTTTTTCTCTTTGAACATGTTCATCACCGCCATACACAGATATGAGTTTAGTCCACATTACTTTTGCATTATTGCAGCCTTCTAGATCATTAAACTCTAAGTGAGTCAATGCTAATCTTATTTCAATCATAGCTTGAATGTGTTCTTGTTTTTCCTTTATCTCTTCCAAGGTCATCAGGTTGGTGCATGGTGGTATGTAATCATTTTCCAAATAATATGTTGCATATTCTCCAAGTCCTGATAAATGCAGCTTCATCCTTTTCTATCATAAGGAGAAAATTGACTTGTTCAGCTTTGGTGCATCCCTTTTATACGTCTTCAGATCTTTACCTCAAGTACCTTTAAACTTTTCTTCCAGACTCCAAACCTTTGATACCAATTGTAAACTTCTGATGCCAATAGCTAAGAAGATGAGAGGGGGGGGTGGTGAATCATACAAACTTAATCTTCCATAAAATCAACAGATTCAACCTCGGTAACATATACTTCAACAACATAACCAAAAACTGCTAAACATGCAAACTCATAAACACATACTCATCATAACACATATAACACCAGATTTAACGTGGAAACCCAAATAGAGAAAAACCATTGTGGGATTTTGGACACACTAAGAAATATACTCTTCTAGAGTATGCTTGGTTAAAAGCAAATCCTGTTAAAGATTACAAACACATTGCTAGATGTTAGGATCTTCACTTTGTTAGAAGTGACCTTGTCAAAGGATTTCAAACACTCATTTAGAATGTTACCTTGCTAGAGGGTTTACAAATAAGACTATTAAGTCCACTTGGTTAAGAGATTTTCTGTCACTTACAAAATAAACAACAATAATAAATATATCTGCAACTTCACATCTAAAATGCTAAAGTAGATTCTTATTTTCTCAAAACAATCTTGTCATAGGACTTTCTTGTCCCTCTGCTGGGCTCCTTACTTTGTTATTCAAATAGGTCTTCAAGCTTTTGTGCTTGGTAATCACTATGTAGCATCCATGTGCTTACACTTGCCCGCATACATTGTTTATCAACAATTCCTTATTTATAAACAATTGCTAATCACTGAATCTCCTTGATCACATTTCCCATGATCAATCTTAGCCATCAGATCTTCAATCTTGACTAGGTTCAATGCATCCTTCAATCTGAAAACATTTTACCTTGCCTAGGAACTTGCATTCTTTTCTTGGAACTTGCACAAGGTTATTGCGGTTCAATCTACGTTGTAGATCTTCCTACCGATCTTCTATTGCCATAGATCCTTAACAAACTTCATGCGTGGCATACGAATCATTTATACATCTCCAGCTAATCATTGTCCTTCATTAAATAATGCTTTTATCCATCTAATATGATCTGTCATAACTCAATTGCAACTCAGTAAATACTAAAGTTTACTCGGTAGACATTTCAACTTCATTAACCGATATCGATAACCTTAGGGTTTACCGACTAGGTTCCTTGCTCGGTGAAATAGTATAGTATTGACCTTACAATTAACAACATATGCAGGATATCAAAACAATCTAAACATCATGATCTCATCATTGTCTAGCTTGGTAATAGTTTCCCATTGAATATCTTATTTCTCCCCTTTCTTATCACATTCTTTCTATGTCTTTTACCGACATCTTAATTCTCTTCAAATCAATCTTCTCAAGATATGGCAACATCATACTGAATCAAAAAATCAATTTCTTGACATCAATGACAAAATAATGTTATAAAGATATTTATCATCCTTTTTCAGTTATATCAATAATCTTCAACAACCTTCTCAATATCCTTAATGAATATCAACAATCTCCTTCTATTGAAATGCCAACAATGTCATCAATTTTACTTTGTGTTCTACTTATGTCCTTATCTATGTCCATTGTCAAAAGGTGAGGTTTGCATGCTTCCTTATACAACTCTTTGTACTCCAAAATTGTAGTGTTAAGTGCCGGTAATAATGTATTCAGGTGGTCTGTACACTTATTTATGGCGTCTTCAAAGAATTTATTCGTCTCTTTTTCAACTCTTTCCTTTATTGTGTCCTCATTCATTTTGTCAATAGTTATTACATTGTCAGGAATAAATTTGGACAATGTGTCCAATTTACCTAAAGAATCCTTAATATGATCTATGTTACAATTTGGTGCAACCAATTTAAGAACTGGTAAAGTGTTATCAATTTCCTTGTAGGCCAATGCATTGCAATCCGTTATCTTTTTGATTGAATCCAAAAGTACCTCTATAACATTGGTAGGTCTGAATTCACCTGTAGATGTGTTGAATGTCTGACCAATTACCTTTATTACCTTTGTGCTTCCATCAGTTGTAAAAATTTTACATGCAGTTTCCTCCGGTAGATCAATCTAGGTTTGCATCTCAACCTGAAAGGGTTTCTCAAACTGTTTAAATGTCACTGTGATTGCCGGTTTCTCTAAAATTTCAATTGTCGGTATCTTTGTCTCCGGCGGCCCTGTGCCAGCATCTTTACCTTTAGTAGGTTTCTTAGTTTCTGATGGTTGCTTTGTTTGGGTTGGGATCTCAACTTCAACAGTTTCCACCAGTTTCTCTACCATGTTGCCACTATCAATATTGTTTGTAACCTCTGAATTGTCCTTATCCACAATAATATTTACTTCCTGAGTATCCACATTCATGATAAAGAGTATCACAAATTCAAGATTTGTATCATCATGTGTAATACCTTCAGTATCAGTAACCGGTGGATCTTTTGTGTGTACCAATGAATTATCCAAAGATGGTGGTAGATTGTCAGTAATCTTGATGTTTGGAATTCCACAACTTTTTCCTTTCCCCTTGTCCTTGTCTTTTTGATACACTTTAAATGTCTTTTTAGGCTGGTTCATTTCCTCTTGTTTTTCTTTTTCCACAAAAAATATATCCCAATTATCAATAGTCTCATCTGTAATCTCTGTCACTCTTCCTGCCATTAAGCTTACTTGTTGGTGTCCACTAGCAAATACAGATCAGTTAGCCTCAAGAAATGAGTTCATCAATTTCTTCTTTTGAGTTAATAGGATGTACAACTAGAAGTTTTTCAACTTTCAGTTTCTTATCTAATTCCATCACTGCTATCCTTTTTGCTTCCAATATTCTATAGAGTTCATTAGGTAAGTCATCCACAACTTCAATTAGAACCTTATTATATATGTCCAAGTGTAAAATAATATTGTTCTCAATGCTTTCCTTGTTATATTCATTAAATATACTATGTAGTTTGTGCATATTAGCCAAATTGCCATCATTAGTTATCTCATTTAATAAATCATTCAAAGAAGGGGTAACCGATTGTTGTTTCTTCTTTGGTGTTAGTTTCTTGGGCGGTTCCCTTACTGCCTATTGTTTCTTCCTCAAATTTCTTGTTCTCTTAGGTAAAGGAGAGGGTACCGGTGAAGGTTTTCTCTTCCTCCTTTCAACTCTTTTAAATTTTGCTGCCTTCTCACTATCAGTTCTAGAAGATGTGTCAACCGATGAAATATGTACCTCCAGTTAAAGTCCTTCAAGCTCACTAGCCGATATGCCACTGATGTTCATGACATTTTCTTTGATTTTCTTTACTTTCTTAGAAGCATCTCTAATGAATTTTTCTCTTTTCTTCCTTTTCTTCTACAAATTTACATCACCTTCAATAGTCTCAGCACTACCAAAGACTTTTTCTGATGGTTCTCTTGGTGCTTCCAGTAAAGCTTTAGCATATGTTTCCAGAATATTAAGATCTACTTCATATCCTATCTCGGTGACCCAAATAGTTCTAGGGAGTACTGTCTCCATCCATGTCTCATCTCTTTTGATAACAAAACAAATATCTTTATCATATTTATCTACTACACTCTGTGGTATCCTTTCAGTAGCCCTCATCTTAGCTTGGAAAGTTTTGAAGTAATCTGTTATGTTGTTGTCTTTAGTAGTTCCCATGCTGGTAAAAGCTTCCTATAGTTGTTCTCCTACTGGTGTATCATAACCAAAGTCTTTGGGTCTTATACTGGTGATTTGTTTAGCAAAGTACAACATTAGACATACCAAAAGGTTTCCAAAGTGGAAAATAGTTTTCTTATCTCCTTTAATCTTTTTCAAATTGTCAATAAGCTCATCTTTTAACCATTGGCACATATCTATCATTGCATTGGTATTTGTCATCTCATAAGCAATGTGTATACATAAACTAGAAACAAAATTTATCCTGTTAGCATGTGTTTTCTTGTATCCTAGCACCTTACTTACAAATCTCACATTGATGTCCTTGATATCATTTACTCTCAGTGATCTATTGTCAGATGTTGCTCCGATTAGGCTTATCACTTTGTTGTTAGGAATCTTCTTTGTTTTATCAGGTTTACTGCCGGTTGAGGGTACCAAATAACTACCCTAATTTCTTGTCCAGTTATCTCACAAACAGATTCCAACCATAAGAATTCTCCATGTGCTCTACCCAATACAATCCTTACTACTTCCTCTGGAAATTGAGGGATATTCAGTATTTCCACAAAACCTAGAGTTTCCAAAGTTTTATGTTTGGTTTTAACAACACCATGTTCATCACAAATGACCTTAGTAAACATTTTCATCAATTCTTTAGAACCTAGTTCTTCTATATTGCAATCTATATAAATCATAGGGTCTTCTGCAAATGCTACACCTTTAGGAATCTTCAAAAATGCCCCTACAGAGTCATCTTGCTTAGCAATTTTGGGAATGATCTTAAACATGAGCCTAGGGCATTTCACATTTTCCACAATGATAGGGTTCAAAATAAATTCGAGAGCAGAAGAAGAGGCCATTGAAAAATACCTTTTACTACCTGAATATATTCTGAATGTTTGAGGAAATCACTTAGCACCTTTGCCTTGAATGCCTTCGCTCAGTTTTCGTGCTCTTAGATAATTTGAATTCTCGGTGAGTTGAAAATGAGGGAAATCAAATAATTTATAATGATATTTCTTTCACCAACTGCATTAAATGCTTGCCAGTTAAGTGAAAAATTAACACATCTACCAGTAAAGAAGAAATGTATCTTGTCACCATCAACCGAGGGTAATCTGCATGGTTTTCAACTTGTTGCAATACCCTCAAAGGCTTACTTCTTAGTTGGATGAAGAATCTCCTACCGATGGAGGATTACTCTATTCTACTAGTATAGAGACAATTTCATTAACTTTCCGATCTCTCTTTTTAATCCATTTTTTAGAAAATTGTTTCTTTACCTCATCTACCTTTTCTTTGCCTTTCAAACTTTATCCTTTATTGTTTGCCGGTGAAGTCCTGCTTCTACAAAATTTAGGAATATGTCCAATCTTATTACAAGCATAACAAGTCACATTATTCCTCTGAATAGCCTTTCCATATCCTACACTGGTTTGTGTTCTGCGTTGATTAGATAAATGTCCATATCTTCCACAAACATAACATTTCACATTCATTCTGCAATTTTCTGAATTATGACCAACTTTTTTGCATTTGGAACATTGACTGGTGGGTGCATTAATATTCTGATCGTTTCTAAATCTAAACTAGCTTTCTCTATGACCATATTTTTTGCAATTGAAACATCTTCCATTAAATTTATAAGCATTAGATTGTCTTATCGGTTTGTTCTGATCTAGATTGTTTGCAGTGCCAAAACTTTCTCCAACTTCAAATCCAAGTCCATTAGTATCTCCATTAGGTTTCTGACTTTTCAGCATGTCATCAAGCTCCTCTGAACTTTTTTTGAATTTGTCTTTGTGTTTATTTACAGTAGCCAACTCATTTTCCAGAATTCCCATTTGTCTCATAAGCTCAATTTTATCATGTTGCATGTGAATCAGATCTGTCTTCAGCATATCATTTTCATGACTAAGTCCTATATTTTCATTTCCAGTATCATTGAGTCTCCTATTCAAGTCTTCTTTATTCTTCTTCCCATCTTTAATATCTTTACATAACCTCATAGTCATATCTTGCATTTCATTCTTCATATTGTTGTTTTCTTGTCTCAACTTGTTTTCAAGTTCTCTAAGAGTTTCTTTTTTATCATCAGCACTCTGCATCTACATATGAAGTTCTTTTCTCTTATTCTTTGCAATACCAAGTTATTTTGAAGTGCAATAATGAATTCTTGAGCAGTTTTAAGTTCATCCTCCAATCTGATGTTCTTCACTTTTTCTCCACCATAGTCTACAAGAGCTCCTTCCAATTGTTGTCTTAAGCTCTCCATCTGTACCGGTGTCAAAATCTTCCTCAAGTTGTTAGGCTTTCAAAAATAGAGGACCAGGCTCTGATACCAATTGTTAGAATCAATCATAGTCCTAAAGACACTGAGAGGGTTGGGGGGGTGAATCAACGTCTAACCGGTTAATAGAATATTTAAACTTATTAAGAACTTTGTATCCCAAAACAGTGTACCGGTAAAAAAGAATTAATGCAGAAAATAAGAATAACAAAGACAACATAGAAAACACACCATAACACAAGATATTTAATGAGAAAACCCAGTGTGAGAAAAACCTTGGTAGGATCTGTGACCCACAATATTCACTCACTGGTCAATGAATAAATATTACTTACAAAGAGGGTCCTACACATGCAGGGAGGCCAACTGCCTAAAGCTCACTACTTAATCACAAAATAGAAGTCTCACTAACTTACAAAATGGATTATCAAAATCCAATACAATGTACTGCTTCAAATCATCATCAACTATTCTAGGTTCAGTACCAGTTTAAGCTCAGTCTATAACCAAAACCTTCATTTTCAACTATATAACCTTATACAAAATATCATCTATATTCCACTCTCTCTCATATCAAAATGACCTATAAGATCTCATACATATATGAGTCTTTTACAATATCCCATGTCGGCTTTTACAAGAGATAATTGCATTATAAAACAATAAACAAAATTTTATTCCATGTTGGCTTGAGTGTCAGTATCCATTGTTGTCATTGTTGGTGAAGTGCCTTCCAGTGTATGTAGAAGTCTATTGTCGGTGCCGGTAACTACTGGTTGGTTTCTAGATGATTGCCAGTTGGTTTCCATCAATGGCAATATCAACTACTCTCATAAGAGTGTAGAATGCCAACAACAGATAATCAGATACACCTTCTGATGTCTGTCTATAAGCTTTCTTTTGGCTATAATGGCTCTCTATAAATGATTATTAATTGTGAATTTGAATTATTAGTAAATAGGTCAATCACACTCACATTTCTAAAATGAGGGTTTGGCTACATGCCTTGTCTTCTCTTTATCATTTATCTATATTTTATTATTTCATGCAATATATACATTGTATCTTTGAATGTATCTATTATCTAGGAGCATTTAACTTACGAATTTAAAATTTTATCTACTTGCAATAGGTGTTTGCCTCCATTAAGGAGAGTATAGTTTCTATTTGCATATTTACCAATTATATTTTATTCCAATATATCTTTCTAGTCATCCATGGTAGTGGAAACACCTAAGCGGGTGTCTAATTGAGGCAAGTCCCTATACAACCCCAATATTTTCCCACTTCTCCATGTATTCAAGTGACAAACATGTTTCGTGCAGTTAAGAGAAGTTGTTGTTGTTGGCATTGCATGAAGATTGCATTAAAGAAGTATAGTGTTGTAAAGCAAGCGGTAATGATGCAATGAAGATCAACCGATAACCCTATCCAGTTGAGAAGCAAAACCCTAACTAATGGAGCTTCGTGATTGGTTGTGATGAAGATGCCATGTAAGCATATTGCACGTGATGAGTTTTGAAAAGGTTTTGGCACCTAAAGATAATTGTTTATTTTGGGAATGATCAAATTCATAGTATGAAGTGAAAAATGTGTTATGTTTTACAAATTTCAAAGTACAATGATCCAAGAGAAGTTGTAGATGCCTAGAAGAATGTGAAGTTGATTGCATGTACTCTAATGGTGAAGATTGAACCAATATATTTGTAATCTCTATGAGATTGTAGGGTTTGTGTTGTGTTACCAACCTAATGTATTTGCTTATAAGGTCGATGATTTGATTCAACGAGTTGTTGGCAATTTGATAGAGTGTGAAAGTGATTGTTTCCAAACCAGGAGGTGTGTCTACAAAATGTTGTCAAGGAAGATAGGAGCAGTAAAGGATTTGATTCAGCAAGGAAGTGCTATTTCCAGATCAGTCAAGAACCTATAGTTCTCTAGCCATTACATCAGCAAATTTGCTTAACCAAGTAAGATTTAACAGGCTTGTTGTTGAAATCCTCTAACTAGGTGATCCATTAGTTTGGATTTTAAATCCTCCACCGAGCTTACCTTGAACAGGGTATTTGTAGTCAATCCCTTAACTGGGTGGTCCTTAACTGGATCTGTTCCTAACAGAACATTATTAGATAAGCTTCTAACAGGGCTTGGCTCCTAACAGGGAGAACTTTAGAAGAGTTCAAAATACTTGTAGGTATTCATCCCCACCGTGGTTTTTCCCATTTGGGTTTCCATGTGAAAAATCATTGTGTCAAGTGGTGAATGATTTTGCAGATGTGTTTTTGGTATGGTTGATATGAATGTTTGGTAAATCTACATAGATATATAATGATTGGAAATGATTTGAAATATGTTATTATTGGTATTAGTGAAGTGGTTTAAGGTTTTGGACAAATGATATTTAAGTTTTAGACCTGTTGCATTATATCACTGAAGTATTAGGTCAAATGGTAAGGTTTAACAGTGTTGTTGCAAATTTGTTAAAGTGTCTAAACCAGTAAACTTTAAGAGTTGTTTCTAAGTTGGAAATGAGTTTGGTGAAAGTTTAGTTAATTTTCTATCTATTGATTCACCTGCTTCCTCTCAGTAGTTGACTAGATCTTTATATTTTCATCATATTATCACTTGTTAGCTCTCAGGATGAGTCTATGTCTTATGGTCATATAGACGATAGCGTGTCGCACTAGCATCCAAAACTCAGTACCTTCCTGATGTTCAGGTATAATCTACTTTGGACTCCACATCATCTTTGTTAATTCAATATTTTTTATTCCATTACTTATGCACTTTAATCATTCAATTATTTCTCTTTAAGCATAAACACTTGTCTTGTTATCCCCTGGCTCATTCTTTAGTGTTAGTTTAAGTGAGGTAGTCATGGACCAATTTTCTCTTTGGGATTAATCATTCTACGTGTAGAAAATCCCCTCCTCTATAGGTATACACACTTAATAGAGTACAAATGAGAATAAACTATGTGAAAACATCTTATTAACTATGGTATGAAAAGACTATGCTTGTGAAATGTTTTAGAGTCTTTGGAAGTAAATGTTATGTCAGAAGAGATGAGAATTTAGGAAAATTTGACACAAGAGCTTATGAAGGTATATTGCTTGGCTATTCTACTAAAAGTGGAGCTTAAATATATTATAACAAATGACAAAGAAAAATTGTTGAAAGAACAATTGTGAAAGTTGATGAGGACACTTCAAAGTATACAATTGTAGAGATGGGATATGAATCTGATGAGTCTACCAATAAACCAATAGAAGAAAATATTGAAGAAACAAAAGTGTAGAATGATAAGGAAGATTCTTTATAAATTATTTCTAATACTCCAAGATATGTGTAGAAGAGTCATTTAGAGAAACAAATTATTGGAGAAAAAAACAAAGGTTATCACAAGAAGTAAAGCTGCTAAAGAACCGGTGATTTTTTTCTTAATTTCAAAGATAGAGCCAAAAAAAAAAAAGATTATTGCAATGATCAACATTAGATGAAAGATATGAAACAAGAATTGGAACAAATAGAGAAGAATAAAACTTGGGAACTTGTCCCAAGACCAATTTACAAGAATGTGATCTAGTAACTAAGTGGGTATTTCAAACAAAATGGATGAAGATGGACACAGAGTAAGGAATAAGGCAAGACTTGTTTGTAAAGGCTAGTCATAGGTAGAAGGAATAGATTTTCAAGAAACATATGCTCATGTGGCAAGAATGAAAGCTATTAGAATGTTTCTAGCTTTTGGGGCACATAAGGATTTCAAGGTATTTTAGATGGATGTGAGGTCTACATGCCTGAATAGAGAACTAAAAGAGGAAGTGTATATGGAAAACTTTGAAGGATTCAAGCTATCTAACACTTCAAATATGGTCTACAAATTGAATAATACATTGTATGGATTGAAGCAAGTTCCCTGAGCTTGGTATACAAGTCTTGATAGGTATTTGTTGAAGCAAGAATTTTGAAAAGGTATTATTGATAGTAATCTCTATTTTAAGATTAAGGTAAATGAATCTTGATTGTATTTGTTTATGTGGATAATATAATCTTTGGAAAAAATGATAGTATGTGCAAGAATTTTTCAGATAAAATGCAAGAAGAGTTTGAATGTCTATGATTGGGGAAATGATTTTCTTTCTTGGTTTACAAGATAGTTAGAAAGATGATAGGATCTTTATTTCACAATCTATATATGTTAAAGAAATCTTGAAGATATTTGGAATGGAAAATGCTAAACCTATATGTACTCTTATGACTACTAGTTGTAAGTTGAGCAATTATGTTGAATCTCTAAAAAATAATGAGAGCATATATAAATCAATGCTCAGTGGATTATTGTACTTGACTATTACTAGACCAAATATCATGCATGTTGTTTGTCTTGCGGCTAGATTTCAACAAGATTCCAAAGGGACACATATTATAAAGATAATATTTAGATACTTAAAAGGAACAAAAGACTGTGGATTGTGGTATCCCAAAAGATCTAACTTCACTCTTATTTCCCATACCGATGCGGATTGGTCTGGTTGTGTGGATGACATGAAAAGTACCAAGTGGGGGCATATTTTTTCCTAGACCTCTGTTGGTTGCTTGGTATAGTAAGAAATAGGATTCAATATCTTTGTCTACTGCTGAAGCTAAATACATTGCTACTACAACTTGTTGCACATAGGTATTATGGATGAAACAAACTCTGAAGGATATTGGAATATTGTTTGATGAACTAATTTCTCTCTTTTATGACAATACCAGTGCAATAAATATTTCAATTTGATATCACTTCTTGATGGAGAAAGTTTTGGAGAATGAGGTGAAGCTTGATTATGTACCTACAAAACAATAGATTGATTATATATTTACTCAAGGACTCGCTAAGGATAATTTTGAATATCTCCAAGAGAAATTGAGGGTAGTTGCCACTCCCTTTTTGAGATAAATGCATATAGAGGTGCATTAGTCCAATGAACCTCGTGAATATTATTATCTTAGACAAATGATTAGGGTTTTCTTTTAGGGGGAACTAAGTCAAGTTGTTAGTTTTTAAGGAATTGAACATAATAAACTAATAGTTTTTGTGTTTGGGCCTTAGTGATTAATGGAAAATGGGGAGAATAGTATGTTGGAAAACATTAAATTTTTTGGTAAAAGAGATATTGATATTGTTGTTGTCGTTGATGTGTTTCCATCACTGACAAAGGGGGAGATTGTTGCAATTTTGTTCAGAATGAGATATTGTTGTGTTGTCATCGATGTCAACATGCTTTGGTTGTCACTAGTGATTGGTTGGTATAATTGTTATTGATTTTCATGTACAGTTGTGTTGAGAGACTTGCTCTGTATATCTTCTATATTGTACATCTATCCTCATGGTTTTAATTCATTGTTAAGAAGTGTTTAGAGATTCTATATTTGGGATTTAGTGCTTTGGATTAAAGTTATAAGGAATATGCATTCATCAGTGCGTGATATGTTTGATAATGTTTCCATGTGAAATACATGGTCCACATTTCTATGCATTATGGTTTTTTGTGTTGCGATTTAAGATTTAAGTCGATAATATCCTTAGCTTCATTCTATTTAGCTGGCATGTTCTTTTGGTCTTCCAAATAATCCTATTAATGTTCGATGGTGTTTTCTCTATGTTTGGACAACCTTGGGTGTTTACACTTCGCATTATTGCTGCAATGATTATGAATCATTGTATAACATGTTTGATGTTCTTTTTTGTCTCAATGAAGATGTGTTGTGGTCCACATTACATTACTTTCCACTACATGAATGTTTAGTGTACACCTAAATTTGAATTGTCTTTAGTTGAGATCCTTAGCCAAACTTGGGAGATTTTGCATATGCGAGGATGATATAAATAAAGGATAATTTGTTGAGAATGATATGTGTATGAGTGTGTTTTTTAAAAGAGAATTTTGTTGTGTGCATATAAAGGAAGTGGAATGTCATGAAGTTGTATGAAAGAGGATCTATCTCCCTAATCATTTGATGATTGTTGTTTGAGTTGGTGAAAAGTGAACTAGGCAATGTGGTCTTTCATGTGTTAGCTATTCATAGTAGTGAGCCGAAGGTATCTACAGATCTTACAGTTGTAGAGATACATTAGTGGTGGATTCTTTGTCTTTTATTCTTCTTCATTTGGGTAGTGATCCCTCTAATAGTGAGTATTTCTTGTTTTCTTTTGGGCTGTGAGCCTTTCCTTGTAAAAATCACCTTAACCAGTGTCACCCTAATTGGTGTTCATGTATTGAGAATAGTGGTTTCCATGTTATTACCTTAATAGGGATTTCCACATTGGTATTTCATTGTGTATTGTGTGTTTTTCTTTTCATTTTCTTTAATGGTCATATCTTTCTATGGATTAAGTGATAAAGTTAATTTTTCGAGGATCAGATCTAAGGAAAAAAAATTAGATTTGTTTGTACAATTGATTTACCCCACTCTTAGTTTTATTGTTCATAAGAACATTCAACACAATACTCTATGTCGACATATTAAATTTTACCTTTCCCACTTGTAAACACCATTTTTCTAGGACTAGGCAAGTTGATCAAAAACTGAACGATCAAAACCCTCCATACCAACAACATAATTGTCAAAGTTTCCTTCCACCATTTTCTCCTCAAAGGTATCATTCTCTTTAAATTTAACACAAGTATGGGGATCGGTTTGGATCAAGTGCCCTCCCATCCAAACCATAGAAAACCCAGAGCTAGGAACGAAGGTGGTTGAACACAAACCAAGATAGAAAATATCCCAATCAGAAGAAATAAAATAAATTATATTACATTCCTTACCATTAACAACAACAGTCCACCTTGAGATATGATAGAGGTACACTATGGAGAGGAAGTTGAACAATAAGGAAATTTTCATCTCTTTAATCTTCATAGCCTTGGTTGTCCTTATTTAACATGGCACATATTTCATTAGAAAAATCCTGTGGATTTGTCTAGAATTGAATACCCTTAGAGAAGGTGCCCAGGTTAGCAAGCCTATTAGTAGTTGTATTACCTTCTCTAAAAATGTGTTGAAACACAACGTCGTCAAGTGTGGAGGTGACACAAAGACATTTTGAAATTATATTTTCCCCTACCACCCATAAATGGTTGTACCTTGTAACATCATGATTACATTCTTTGAACCCCCTTATATGATTAATCTTATGCCTTTATTCTTGAAAATATAAATGTAGATAAAGACCACCATTATATCGAACATGCTAGATGTTTGAATGCCTAGATTTTCCAAGTAGGTCACCACCACTTTTCTATCTAAATCTCTTATCATGCCACCCCCTCCCACTCAACCCGATTTTCCCTTTGAGGACCAATGAGAATTTAACTTTAACGATCCTAGGTCAAGGGGAACCATTTGATACTATTATTAAACCTAACCAATGGGTAAGAAAAATTTGAAAGGATGTCCAAGTCCCAATTTTTTGCCACCATCTAGTCGAAATGCAAGGAAGGTTGTGACTATTTTGATTTGTTGAATTATGTCATATTCTATTTGACTTGATTGATAATAAGATTGGTTAGGACCTTCCAAGGGAACTTTCGACCCCTAAATATTCCATTATTATGTTTCTTCCATAAAAATTGTCCCGTGTGGATGAAAACCTATCTTTAGACCTCTCGAATAAGAGGATGGGAAGAAGGTAGAAACCAAACTAAAGAGGCCAATCTTGGCCACCTATGCCACACCTAGTTAGTAAGAAAGGAACTAGAATTTTTTTTTCTAACCTACCAGATGTACATACAATAGAATAGTAGGTGTTCAATACTTTCCTCAGCTTCTTCACATAGCACACATCTATTCACCAAGTAGAATCCTCTCTTCTAAAGATTATCAATATTTAAAATTTTCCCATGGCAAATTGTCCATCAAAAGAGGAAAATCTTAAGAGTATTTATAGTACCATAGCAATTACCAATTAAAGGATGGCCTAGGGAGAGGAGAAAGGAGCTTGATACTAGATTGATGAAATAATTGTCATCCTTAGAGGAATCCCAGATAGTGTTATCAATAGCCTCAAGATTGAGGAATCTCAATGGTTTGATAATCCTAAGCAATTTAATAGTAGCATCTCTTAAAGGGGGAGCAAAATCCTTTGCAATGAATCTCCAAGTCAAAGGAAAGGAACTGGGAATGCAATAGTCAACCAAGAAACTACCTAGTTTATTCACTAGAGCTAGCTCTAAAGCTGGGAAGATAGGGTGGCACCTTAGAGGGGTAGTTTAAATCCAAGGGTCATTCGAGAATATACTTTTTTTTACATCATTGACCTACCATAACAAACCTTTTTGAATAATAGTTTTTAATTTTACCACATTGTTCCAAATGTGAGAACCTCTTGGGAGATCATCATTATAAAGGAATGATAAATCATTGCCCCCATTGAGATATTTTCTTGAAATCAGCTTAGACCAATCCTCCACAACTTTGGTGATTTTCCAACCAAACTCAGCCATTAATGCAAGATTAAGGGATTTAAAACCTTTGATACCAAGGCCACTATTTGACTTACTAGAGATTTTTTTTTTCAAATCCACCAAGGAGTTTCTATTTTTAAGTTCCACTCCCGACCATAGAAATTTTTTTAGAGATAACAAATTGGAGCTATTTTATTTACTTCAAAGATATTTTACTTTGTTTTAGAACTATTTTATTGAATTTAATATGATGCAGCCATGGTTTGAAGGATCCTCAAAGAGAACAATCCATTCATGCAGCAAGAGTAACACAATGGAAGCACCAACATAGAATATAGAAAATGCAAGATTTGACATCCACAATATCATTAATTCATCACAAAATAGATGGAAACATGTGGGCAAACATGCTACCTTACAAGCCTTGTTACATAATGCAATCCATCTGGACCTCCAAGAGGTATTCTAATTGCATATCATGAATCAAGATCATTATATATCTTTTATATTTCCTAAATGATCAAATACAATAATATATAGCATCCAAAACACATCCAGGCTAGCCACAAAATATTACATTCTCCAAGATAAAAAATGAAACGTGTAAAATAGGTTAGACCCAAAGTGTGAAGATCTCCTCTACGAATAACACAAATGAAGTGTAGATCACAAAGGGAGGTTGACCAAGGGCTCGAGAACATCGTGTGTGGTATCAATTAGATCTACAAACCAAGAAACACTCTTCAAGAGAAGAAATCTTCAACTAGCCTTTAAGCTCAAAACTACTCCAGGAACCTATAAACAGACAATCCAGAAGTCACAACTTGTCAGAAAAGGGTTCAAATAAACTAAAAATATCGATTAAGGAAAGAGAAAAAGTCTGGAAGCCTAAGATCTAATCCGTAATGGAAAATGAAAAACTCCTGGAGAATGTCAGAAGAAACACATAAGCTACAACACAGAACAAAACTAAAAACAAATATTTTTGGTTGTTGCAAGATTTCTCATCAGGTGAGGATACTCCTACATTAGACACCCTACCTACAAAATATAAGACACTCTTACCACCATTCCCCTTCTTCTGCAAATATAATTTAGTTCTTCTACAATATTTCATCTTATCTACCAACATAATTCTAAATTTATTGTTATCCGATACCACCTTGCTATCAAACCCATCCACAAGGCCCTTCTTCAAATCCAAGCCATCCTCTGTATCCAACTTCTCAACACAACAACTCTTTACAAGACTCAAGTTCTTTGCTTCCTTCTATTTCTCCTTCAAAGAAGCCAAAGTAAACTTCTTCCTATCCTTCTCAATAGTGACTAGGTTTCTTCTACAATCATAGATATCAAACTACCATGGTCTACCCAACAAAACATGACAAGCACTCATAGACACAACATCACATAAGACTTCATCTTGGTAAGGTCCAATATTAAAATTCACCCAGTAGTTCTCTCTGACCTCTTTTGCATGATCACCTTTCAACCAACTCCCCTTATAAGGACAAGGATTCTTAAGCCTCTTCAAACCAAGATTCTCTATCATCTCCTTAGATAACAGATTATCATTACTTCCCCTATCCACAATAACCTTACAACACTTACCTCCTGATTTGCATATAGTCCAAAAAATATTCTTCCTTTGTGTAGGTTCGGTCTCCTCTCTGCTCCGAAGCCTCTTCTAAACATAAGGGATTCTACTTATTTTGGTTCTACCGTACTCACGTCTATAGCTCCACTTTCTTGATTCCTTTGTTACTAGCTCCCTAAAAACACTCATAAGATCTATGTCCAGTTTCTCCACACTTGCAAATTTTACCCAAGAACTCCTTTTTGCTATTGCCACTATAGATGTGAGTACGGTAGAACCAAAAAAAGTAGAATCCCTTATGTTTAGAAGAGCCTTTGGAGCAGTCTTTGTGTCTTCTAATATGGTTCTTTACTTCATTTATACTTTGATTCTTCTTTAGTAGTTTTCTTATCCTTACTATCACTCGTCTACCCTCTACTTATTGAATATCTCTCTCTTCCTCTAGGGTTATTTTTTTGTCTTCTTTTCACTTTATCTTCTGCCTCAAGAGAATATTGGTAAGCCTCCTCAACTGTATAAATCTTCGACATACTCATCTCATCCTGAATGTTAAATCAATGTCCATTTATGTATCTAACCACCTTCTCCCTATCCATCTCTCAATGTCTAGATTTGATCATTTGTTAGGCCCAGTATGGAAAGCTAATGTACTGAGAGGGGAGGGGTGAATCAGTACTCCAAAATTTTTCTTGAATAATAACTTTATTGTTATGCATAAATCGAATAGTGCAAAAACATAATATAAAGATAAAAAAAATAGATAACAATCATACATGATTCACTCCATAACACATATATTTTGGTTACGCAGAAACTCCTGGTTAGAGAGAAAAACTATGGTGGGGATGGCACCCACAGCTTCACTACTGCAATAATAAAGAGTGCTCAGTTAGAGCTACATGTTTAGCTATTTTTTATAGCATACCCTGTTAGGAGTAACAAGATCTGTTATATCTACCTTGCTAAAGGATTTTACAACACTTCATCTAAATGTTGCACTTAGTTAGAGGCTTTACAATTTATAGACTTGATTAGAGTCTTTTACCCTATTAAAGGTTTCTCTTACAACTTCAAAATATTACAATAAAATTATTACAAATATCTACAACTTTACATCTAGAATGTTATAGCAGATTCTATGTGCTTAGAATAAGATTACCTTGCTTATAGCATACCTCAATAACCCATATAGTAACTCGGCAAACCCTTCTGTTTACTCTATTCTTTGACTATTCTCTGAAAACCTTCCTAGTGACCTCTATGTCTCTGTAACAGTCTTCTTACACTCATGCACACACCTCTTTAACTCTTAACTCATGCTATATAAATAGATCTCTTATGATGATGATCCTTTCATTGCTTCGATCTTACAAACACGATTTATTGAATGAATAACCATGCAAATTATTTCATTGGTTATATGACCTCAAAATCATACACAATCTTTAAGTGCAATTTCCAATGTGATAATGGTTAGATGTGCCTCGATCTTGTAACATGTTTTCATATGCATGTCCAAGTTCAATGAATCTGGTAACACATTTCACTCGGTGTATATCAACTCGGTGTGTCATCTTTGCTACTTGGTAGACATGTAAAGATACTCGATAGACAGCTCGGTGTATACTGCATTTTGTGACTGCTTTCTTCTGTAACTGACTAGACTGTGCATACCGACTGAATATCTTGGTAATAGATAACCGACTAGAGTATATAGTATAAATTTGACATAAAACTAATGGCAATCTAATAAGTAGTAACGATCTCCCCTTTTGACATTAGTTGAGATGTTTGACAAAAACTACTTTCAAAGTTATAACTCAAAAATCTATATACTTGCAAAATTTGACTATACTATCAGTATATACAATAGTCAATAATATAATATATCAGATATACTCCCCTTATCGATATACTATACAAAACTCTGATTTTGCATGCTCGATGATCTATTCTATCCTTTGCTTAGTGTTTTGTTTACTGCTCATGTTGGCATTATGTGAACCGGCATGAGCATTATGTGAACCGGCATGAGCCTTATCTAAATTGGCATGAAGACATAATGATATTGTATGTTGTCATTGATGTCAATATGAGACATAGTATGAACTGGTACATGAGCTAAGTGAAGAAAGAGGTACCGACATATGTGTGAACCGATATATGCCAAAATGAAGTGGCACATTTGTTCAAAGTGAATCGGCATGCAATTATGGGAACTGGCACATGGAAGCACTGTATGACTACCAGTTGGTAAGGCAAATTCCACTTCAGGGTTTTTGGTTGGAGTATCTCAAGTCTGTGTGACTCAATCGGTGATCTTTGTGTGATGAGTTAGCAGTATGATGGAGGACAGATCGTGTTACCACATAAGCTCTGTGCGCGTGAAGGATCTTGCATGAAGAAGACTATTCCTATCTACCTTAGGAATGTGCGAAGTCTGTCAAATGGTGATAACGTGTGATGGGTTATTAGCCGCCATGAAAAAGGTGGATAATGGATGATGGAGAATGTCTTGAGATTGACTCAAGACTAGTGCATTTAATGCAGTATGTTTCAATGGTCAGGATCGAACCGTTTGAATTTCTCAGCCTAACAGGTTTAGGGTTTAAGGTTTTTGCTACTGATGTGTATGTTCCCTATAAGGTCAATGTTAGGTTTCTATCTGAAGTTGTTGGCAAAATTTGTGTGTATCCAACAAAAGTGATACAAGATTCTTGCCAGACCATAGGAGAGAAGAGATACCTACAAAGTGTATGTGCAGAAGGAAAAGAGGAGCCTAAACGGATTTGTATTAGTATTAAGTGTTGTTAACAGATCATTGTAATACCTGTTGATCTCTAACCACTTCAACAGTTGTAAAATCCCCTAACAGGGTAGCCTTAACTGGCTTGATTCAAAATCCCTTAAATTGGGTGGTCTTAACTGGCTTGCTGTAAATCCCTTAACTAGGTAACTCGAAGCTAATGAGTTCTGAGAAGCTAGAGAATCTTAGGAGATCCTTTCAGCTATTGAGTTCTTAAAATCCTCTAACAAGGTGACCCTACCCAGTTTAACCCTTAACCAGGTGATCCCTAACAGGATCAGTTCCTACCAGAACCTATTGTAATGTTCTTAACTAGACAAGGCTCCTAATAGAGCGGACTTCTAAAGAGTTCAAAAAGTATCTTGTGGGTATTCATCCCCACCGTGGTTTTTCCCAGTTGGGTTTCCACGTGAAAAATATGTGTGTCATGTGAAATGCTTTTTGTCTTGTGATGCTTTGTTTTATTTGTTATGCACATGAAGGTTCTATGTTTTATGCCTATCTATAAAACATATTGAACTCATTGTTGTGAAGATTTGATAGTTAAAGTCTACTAGTTCATGTATGTGAATATTATGATAATGTGGTATTGAGCTAAGAGAAAAGCTTAGTGAGTGACCGGTTCATGACTGATTGAGCTATACTAGATGCTACCGGTTGCACTCTGTTTTACCGGTATCTCTGTTTATCAGTCATTGTGAGTGTTTGATGTCAAACCGATTTTGGACTGTATTTGTGTCTGTACTTATTCACCCCCCCCTCTCAGTACTGGTTTTGTACTAGTGGTTTATCATTGAGTTATCAGCTTGGTGTACTCCCCCTGTATACTATACTCCGAATACTATACCATTCTCTCAATACTGTATCACTTTGTATTACTCTCCCTTTTTGACAAACATCAAAAACTTAATTACCATTCGGGGGTGGTAACTGTTCAAAAGTGGATTTGTACTTGGTCCGGGCTTCAATGAGAGTGACAGAGAGTGCATCCTTTACATTGTCCATTAAAGAATTTTGTACTTGAATATTGGCCAATAGTGATATTAAGCCATCTAGAGTGCTTCCCTCTTGAGTAGTAGATAAGTATGTGGCTCAGTTGATCTATTCTTGGACCAATGAAAGATGTGGAAGGAATAATGTCTAAAGGGTCATTATGTCCATCCTGATCTTGTGTTCTTCATTTCTTAAGTCCAATTGTTGAGCCATGAGCTGTTGTAACCTTGTATAAAAATTCTAAACTGAATTTGGCTCTCTGGTCAACTTGCTTGAGAGATCGGCGATCTCTTTCTCAATTGGCTCTGTTTTATTCTTAATGTCTTTAATGAATAAAGAAAATGTGCAGAGTTTCTGAAATAAATAAAGAATGTGCTTGAGTTGAGGAGTCAACTTAGCAATAAATTTGACAAGTTTAACTTTGCCAATAGCTATATCTTTTTGTACCTCTTCTATCATTTTTGCAGTGAGCTCTTTGTCTTTCAGCTTGCTCAAATACTCCGATGCATCTACTCCAGATGTCTCTATCTTTGTGAGGAGTTCATCCAGTTGAATGGGGATGACTGCATCAGTTGATACTGTAGCTTCAAGTAGCATATCTATTAGGAGTGCTTTTACCTTCTGAAGTACTTTATTTTTCTTTTGAATGGCCATTTGCTTTTCTTGTTCGGCCTTTGCTTTGCACAGTTCACCGAAATCAATGAGTGCTTGCCCTTTCAATTTTGATATGTCTACATTGGGCAACACTATTGGTTTTGACAAATCAACTTTAAAACTATGCTTTTTCATTTTCTTTTCTTTACCTTTCACCGATGGAACTAAGATAAGGGCTTGTGAGGCTTGATGACCCTCGGTAGGTTGCTCAGTAGAGGCAACACTTTGATCAGTTCCTTTAGCCTCTGTAGAGTCCTTCAGAGTCTTAGTACTTGGTGTCTCAGTTGCAATAGTCTTAGTGTTAGAAGGTGCTTGAGATGTCTGTTCTTGAGTAGTACCTTCTCTTGCTATAGACTTATGACCTTTAGTGCCTTGATCTATATCCTAAGGAGTTTTGGTTGAGACAGGTTGCTTGACCAGTGGATAAAGCTGAATTTGTTGCAAGACTGATTCACTAGATACAAGTTTTGCATATGCAGTGCCTTCTATCATTTCCTATTCTGGTGCCTTTGAATCCATGAAATCTTCATCTATTTGAATGGTGTCAGCAGGGTCTTGTACGGTAGCATCAGGACCTTGCTCGGTGACATCAGAATCATGCTTGGTGACATCAATGATTTCAACTATAGCTTGCTCACCGACATCCTTGATTTTGAATATTTCCTAACACTTTGCTTTTGTCTCATTTTCCACTTCAATATATAGCCCATTCATCAGGTTTAAGGCTCTCTATTTGACAAGAAACTTTGAGTTGTACGTTGTCAAATGTTCCTTTATTTCAGCTACTGACAAGTCAGGAAATATATGAACCAGACTTCTCTCTCTGATTTGTTTCTCTGAGTCCATTGCATACTTCCACCTATTATCAATACGTAGATACAGTTCATATGGAAGTGACTTAGCTAGTTCTAATGGAGCTAACCAGAACTTTAGAAGTGTGCAGATGACAGCTTCTTCAATTTGTCTCTTTTCATCATTGTTCTTGGTTTCATACTTGACATATCTAAATCCTCCAAATCCACCATATTCTTTTAGATTAGCACATAAGTTTTTGACACTATGTATGTTTACCTTCTTACTCTTGACAATCTGGAATTTGCTTGCATCCTCTGATTCGATATCACTAGACTCTTTTGCCAAAATGAGTCTCTAAGTAGATTTCTTGTATGTCTTTGTTATCTTGGGAGCAGTAACACTTTTTGTTTTCTTACTCAGTGAGGTTGTAGATGCTCTTGTGTTAGGTCGCTTTACTGGAGATGGAGTCGGTGAGGCCTTTGATGTGTCTTGTTTCTTTCTCTTCAATACTTTTCCCTTAGGCAATTTGGTGCTCAGTGTTATAGCTGCCTCTTGGGCTTCAGATTCCTCTTCGGTAATGGCAATGGTGCCTTTGACAGGTGTAGAGGAAGAGTTTTCTCTAAATTTCTCTGACAATGCCTTTATCATTTTTGATGCCTTTCTTGTAGCTTTGGGTACTACAATGTTCATCTTTACTTTTTCCTTTACTTCCTCATAGGTACCATACCTTAGCTCGGTAGCATGTCTAGGCAATGTAAGAAATGCATCGATTTGCTATTTTGTGATGTCAAAACCAATCTCGTAACCCATTGGTGACAAAGATTGAGTCCTTGGTTCCACAACATTCACATAATAGTAATCGGTGTCAACTTCAAAACATATATCATTTTTGTATTTCTCTACTAGCTGGGGTGGAATCCTATATCTGTTATGCATTTTCTCTTGAAATTTACTAAAGTAATCATCCATAATATCATTGAAATTGTCTCCTAACTTCTTAAGGAATTCATTAATCTGATGCGTGATTGGTCGGTGTAATTCCCAAACAACTTTACTGACTGATGGAAAGAATTTTTCAAAATAGAAAAACATGCATACCAGTAATGATCCAAACTTTAGAGTATTAGCCGAGTTGTTCTTCTTCAGCTTCCTGATGGTGTTCATATTTTCAAATAGGTTCTTTAGCAACACCTCACATAGATCAATTTTTATTCCCTTTTTCACAATTTTGTAGGCCAGGTCTACTGCTGCACAAGGAACACTATTTTCCCTTGCCGATTGGAAGAAATAGTAACCCATTATTCTAATGGAAAATTTTAATTCTTCATCTATGACATTGTTTAGTTTCAATCCTCTGCAATCAGATTCTACTCTGGTTAAACTGATCAATTCCTTCTGTGATATCATCTTTTGGGCTCGAGCATGATCATAGCTAGGGTAATCGGTAATCAAATGAATGATTTCCTTAGTAATCTAAATGGTTGCTCTTCTAGCCACATGAAATCATCATGAACTCTGCTCAGAACAAGCTTGACCCACTGGGGTTTGAACACATGGGGATAGGTTAGGGCTTCAGTTAATCCTTTGATTTTGATGTGCTCATACTTGTTGTTCAATTTACCATTGGTACACAACTCATCATAGGTGTCTTTGATTTCAACATGACCGAGTTCTTCAACATGACATTTGGTGAAGAATCTCACATCCTCAACTAGTAACACTCTGTCCGAGATGAGTGAAAAGGCGATTTTGTCATCCGATTCAAAAGCGACTTTGGGAGTCAAAGAGTATTTTAGTGAGGGCTTTTCTACATTCTTGACAACTATGGGATCTTGGATCTTGGGCGCCATTGAAGATCTCACATAAAAGCTAACAAAAGATCTTTAGGGTTTTAGTATTTCAAACGACAGACGCTTTATGCTTAGCAGATAATGGCAACTAGATAAGACCAGTAAACCAGCAACGATGTGTTGAGATTGATGTAAATACCTTGTATTTGCTTTGTAGGAGAGTTGATCGCCTTAGATTCACTTGCTCTACTTTCTCAAAAACTTGGTAAGTGAAAATACTTTTAAGTACACAAAATACCTTATCGGGCTCCATGCGGGTTAGGTCAAAAAAATTAAATGCACTCGGTTCCTCTTTAACCGATTTACTCACCTTTTTCCATTTTGATCGAGTAACCAAACTTCCTTCATTCACCGACTAGACAGGTTTCCTGTATTCACCAACTTGACAAACTTCCTGTAAAGTGCTTCAAAAGACTTTGATAGAATTTTAAACTTACTAATACATCTTAATTATGCAGATTTTGAATTAAGTACATACATAGAATAGGAACTATTAAGATTTTAACCTTCAAAGAATGCAGTCCCTTCATACCTTTACCAATTAATTTGGAATAGGTGCACCTAACTCGGTAGGTAAGGTGCTTTCTTTATTTGTCACAATTTCCTTCCTTTTCCAAATCATCTTTAATTTTTCATTTATTTCTTCAGTGTCTTTTCTAGGTTGATCTCTACAATCTCTAGCTAAGTGTCCAACTTTATGACAATGAAAACATGCCATACCAGGATTTCTCCATGATCTTCGGTTGTACATCCCAAACCTTATAAAACAATTGGCACTTATATGTCCATATCTTTCACAACATTCACACCATATCCTTGTATTGTAATCCCATGGTACTATAGAATATTGTTGGTAAGGATCTGTGTGAGTTTGGTAACCTCTAGCATTTGCTTGGTGTGCATACCACATATAGCTCTTTTGCTTAAACCAGCACTTCTCGGTACTATGTCCATATCTATTGCATTTTTTACAAAACCCTTTGAATTTTGCCTTCTGATAATTGTTAATAGACTTTGTCCTACATTGATTAGATGTGTGACCATATTTATTGCAATTGTAACAATAACCATTGGACTTAGTGACATTCGGTTGCTTACCTTTTCTGATTTGGCATATGTTGGCAGTGTGACCTTGATTTCCATAGTAGTTGCAAGTAGGCTTCTTTCTTTTGATGTTATTCTTGTTTCTAGCTTGCTTTGATGATTCTCCTCTCTCGGTAGTATGAATTCCTTTCTTGGTAGAGACTTTTCCTTTGTAACCGAGTCCTGTATCTTTGTTGGGTCATCTTGTATTCAGTTTCTCATCCAACATCTTTGACGCTTCATAACTCTTCTTCAGTGTTTCTTTGGATTTCTTCTCTGTTCCAAGTTCATCAGTTAACTTTGATACTTCAAGTTTCAATGCTTGATTCTCATCATTCTTCAGAATTACTTCATGATGTGCATAACCTAGTTGATCTGATAGGTTTTGTTGAATTCCAGTTAACCTTGTGATTTCATCATTCTTATCAGATATTAAGACTTCAAGTTGTTATTTCTCTCTCTATACATCTCTTGCTTTATCCTCAGCTGTCCTCAATGCATCAAGATTTTCAGTCATCTGTGTGTTGAAATGTTCATTTTCTCTTTTCATTGCTTTCAGTTGATCAGCCAGTGCTTTTTTCTTTTCTATCAATACTCCAATCATTTCTTTAGTTTCTTCAAATATATTGTTCTTAGATGATGTCTCAATTTGTTCCACTAACTCTTGAGAGTCCTGCAAATCATCAGATAATCTTCTTCTCACTTTTAGAGATTTTTGCATTTGCCTTTGCATGTCTGCAATCACTTGATTAGCATGATCCAGCTCTTCTTGTAGATACACAATCCTCCAAGATTGTTTATAGTCTTCCATTGATAAGATCTTTCTCTTTAGGTATTTAAACCCTTTTCCAAGATTCAAGCTTTGATACTAATTGTTAGGCCCAATATGGAAAGCTAATGTACTGAGAGGGGAGGGGTGAATCAGTACTCGAAAACTTTTCTTGAATAATAACTTTATTGTTATGCATAAACCAAATAGTGCAAAAACATAATATAAAGCTAAAACAAATAGATAACAATCATACATGATTCACTCCATAACACATATATTTTGGTTACGCAGAAACTCTTGGCTAGAGAGAAAAACTGTGGTGGGGATGGCACCCACAACTTCACTACAGCAATAATAAAAAGTGTTCGGTTAGAGCTACATGTTTAGCTATTTCTGAAAGCATACCCTGTTAGGAGTAACAAGATCTGTTAGATCTACCTTGCTAAAGGATTTTACAACACTTCATCTAAATGTTGCACCTGGTTAGAGGCTTTACAATTTATAGACTTGATTAGAGTCTTTTACCCTATTAAAGGTTTCTCTTAGAACTTCAAAATATTACAGTAAAATTATTACAAGTATCTGCAACTTTACATCTAGAATGTTATAGCAGATTTTATGTGCTCAGAATAAGATTACCTTGCTTATAGCATACCTCAGTAACCCATATAGTAACTCGGTAAACCCTTCTATTTACTCTATTCTTTGACTGTTCTCTAAAAACCTTCTCAATGACCTCTATGTCTCTGTAACAGTCTTCTTACACTCATGCACACACCTCTTTAACTCTTAACTCATGCTGCATAAATAGATCTCTTATGATGGTGATCCTTTCATTGCTTCGATCTTACAAACATGATTTATTGAATGAATAACCATGCAAATTATTTCATTGGTTATATGACCTCAAAATCATACACAATCTTTAAGTGCAATTTTCAATGTGATAACGGTTAGATGTGCCTCGATCTTGTAACACATTTTCATATGCATGTCTAGGTTCAATGAATCTGGTAACACATTTCACTCGGTGTGTCATCTTTGCTACTTGGTGGACATGTCAAGATACTCAGTAGACAGCTCAGTGTATACTGCATTTTTTGACTACTTTCTTCTGTAACCGACTAGACTGTGCATACCGACTGAATATCTTGGTAATAGATAACCAACTAGAGTATATAGTATAACTTTGACATAAAACTAATGGCAATTTGATAAGTAGTAACATCATCACCTTGTATAATTCTTCAGTATACTCACTCACACTCATGTCCTTCTATAATAAGTTCTACAATTTCTTGAACAATTCCAATTCATAGCCCGTCGGAATGAATTTAGCCTTCAATCTTGAAACAATCTGCCTCCACTAGGTGATTTTCATCTTACCATTATCTGCTCTATCTCTCTACAACTCTTTCCACCATAAAGAAGTGTTCCCTTTCAACTTAGTTTGTGCTAGCTGGACCCTCTATGGTTCTTCAATATCTTCAAATTCAAAGTAGTCCTCCAGCTCTCCAATCCACTCTATCAAGTCTTTTAGATTCAATGTACTTGAAAAGTTAGAAACCTCAACTTTATGAATTTTACTCACTTGTGCCACTATTCTAAGAAATCTATCTTCTACTTTGTCTCCCAGTCCTTCAACCTCTTTGACCTCTACCTCTTTCCTTGCCTCTTCATGCTCATCCTCTGATTTTGGATTCCTTTGCAAACTAGACAATACATTTTGTATCTCATTCCTCATCTCATTTCTAAAATACTCCATCATCTACTCTACCATTCTAGGGTTCATCCTTCTCGATGACATCTCCTCATTTGATCCACTACAACTACCTCAACTTGGAGATCTAACTAAAAATTTCTAATTGCCTCTCAGTCAGTGATCTATTGAACACACTTGCAACTTGCCTCAATTTGGCACTTTGTTCACCCAAAAGAATGCCTCAAGTTTCACAACCATCTCTAATACCATCTGATGCAGCCATGGTCTGGAAGGTCCTCAAAGAGAATAATCTAGATCATATAGCAAGAGTAACACAATGGAAGCACCAACACAAAATATAGAAAATGCAATATTTGACATCTGCAATATATGGATTCATCATATACTAGCTGGAAACATGCAGGCAAACATGCAGGCTTACAAGCCTTGTTACAAAATACATTCTAGAATACAATGCATTTAGACATCCAAAAGGTATTCTAATTACATATCATGAATCAAGATCATTATATATATTTTCTATCCCCCAAAGGATCAAATACAACAATATCTATAACATCTGGAACACATATGGGTCAACCACAAAAGATTACATTATATAAGTGTGTGGGACAAAAAGTGACACTAAGCAAACATGCCCTAATCTCACTTTCAATCACACATTTGCGGAATAGGAAAGAGCCTAGAGGTATCACACAATTGGCTACTTCTTCTTATGGAAGAGAGAGCCACGGGCTACCTATTAGGATTTCTATTCCCTTGTTGTAATTGAAAGATAAAATAATGCAAATTCAATCCCTAACCCCAAAGTGCAAGTATGAACTAATAACAAGACTACAGAATTGAACTTAAATGATGGAAAGCTGTAAACACAAGGATAAGACAAGAATGTAAATGCGTACCCGGAGTTAAAATCTGACTGAAAATGTTCGGGACGGGGGCGCGGGCGCCACTGTCCTGATTCTGCCCCTGAAACTGCTCTGGAAACTGCTGTTTTGCAACCTGGAAAAGCTGTCAAAATGCTAAAAATGTTGTCTGTCAGGAGGACCAGGGCGCCCAGCGCCCCTGTCCTGGCAGGACCAGGGCGCCCCACGCCCCTGTCTTGGTCTTTTACTCTGAAATTTGGTGGGCAGGTCGGTCTCAGTCTGCTTCTTCCGGATCTGTAACTTACAGCGTCGTCCGAGTCCCGAAACCTGCACTTATATCTGAAAAGGTGTTTGGGCAGCTATATAGGGTTTTGCCTTAGTCAAACCCCCACTTCGGTGATTTCCACCTCCACGAATAGCCAAGTTGTATTGTAAAATGTATTGTGTGTGCAGACCTAGTGTGTGTGCAAGGTCCTAAAATGCAAGAAAGCAAACTAGAGCAACCTAGAAAGTAAAGCCTAATTGCTTGTAAATGATAATGTAAATGCTCTAAATCAAGATGCAAAGTGATCTAAAGCATGAATAAAGGAGGAGTACAAGCCAATCTTCAGTCGGTAATCTCCTATTGTTCTTCAATGTCTTCCAAGCCCTAAATGAATGAATGAAATTGATGAATGCTTGATGGATGGATGTTGATTGTTGTTGAAGTCTTCAAAGATTTGCTCTTTTGCTGCCTAGAAGGTCCTTGAAAGCCAAAATTCGGATCCATTCAAATGAAGAAAGAGAGCTCTTATGTATGAAACCCTAGGTCTTAATTTCGACTTTTGGCCGACCTAGAGATTGAATATCCCACCAATTTATTGGGGTTAAGCTTTATTTTATGATTGGATCGTGCTCCCAAAATTTCGGGAAAAATGTCCGGGACCATGTGCACGGGCGCCATGGTCCCGACAACTTTTCACCAAATTTTCAGGGCCGTTGGATATGATGATTTTAGAGAGAATCCCGAAGTTACAGGTGATTTTGAGATGTTTTGACCCCCGAAACCAAGCCCCCAAGCTCAAAATAGGACTTAATTAGGGTTTTTGATTAAATGATGTATTGGAAGAATAAAATGAAAAGGGCACACTTTAATGAAAGGGCCCAACTTTAGGATATGGGAGATGATAAAATAGAACCTTAGACCAAATTAATTTAATTAATTAAGTGCTAAAGGGGAAATGCAATGCAAGATGCAAAATGCGCCAAGGCGGGTGCTAAACTAGGTGTGAAATTGTACCACCCTAGCAAGTGCGTACAATTTACGATGCTACAATAAGACAAGAAAATGAAACATGTAAAATAGGTTAGAGCTAAAGCATGAAGATCTCCTCCACCAAGGACATAAATGAAGTGTGGATCATAAAGGAAGATTGGCCAAGGGCCTAGGAATATTGTGTGTAGTACCAATTAGATCTGCAAGCCAAGGAAATTATTTGCAAGAAAAGAATTCTCCAACTAGCCGTTAAGCTCAAAAGTGCTTCGAGAACCAAGAAACAAACAATCAGGAAGTGACAACTTGTCAGAAAAGGGTCCAAATAAACTGAAAATCTAGAACAATGAATGACAACAAGTCTAGAAGCCAAATATTCAATCTACAATGGAAAATGAACTTCTTATGTAGAATTTTGGTAGAAACACATAAGATACAACACAAAACAAAACTAAAAAAAAATATTTTTGTTGATGCAAGATTTCTCATCTACAGAGGACGCTCCGGCATCATAATACAAGGTACCATTATTTTTATGTGTTGGTTAAATTGAAAATATCAATATTATAATGTGTAGATGGCTACCAAATCGAGGATTACAAGACTTTTTTCTCTTGCGCCATTACACTCCACCCCTTACTATCATTGTAGAATGCCTATTGGCATTAATAAGTACTATATATTTAAATTTATTTTAATTAGATAGCTAGGTTAAATTCTTTAATTAAATATGAGGATAGTTATATTTACCTTTAAATATAATAATTAAAAAATATTTTTGATAATATACAAAATTCAAATATTTAAGTGAGAAAACAAAATTATTCATAATTTAATAAATATTTTGAGCTTTACTTATGTTTAATATTCTTAAAGGTTTGCATCTAATACCATATAATTTAAACTCATCTATTGTGGTCTTAAACTATTGTGCATGAATGAACTAGGCCACATGAGTTTGGATTGATAAAACTTGTACATAGAGACCTAGTTTCTTTCATACTCATGTTTGAAACTATCACAATATTGTTTAACTAAATGTTAAGGGAGATTATAGATAACTCCATCCAAGTTCTCTCATATTGACCCCTCTTAAGAGTAGCTTTATAGTTATGAGTGAATGATTAAAGACAAACACATATAGACTTTTAAATGACCTATATTATTCTAATGTAGATTAATTTTCATTAACTCTCAGAAAATTAAATATGGTCTACTAATCTTGTCCTTCTAGTCTCATATGAGATTTTGATATTTTTTAATTCAACAAATTAAAGGTTTGAAATTACCAATGTACAAATGTTAGAAAATAGAAGGAAATATTTAAACATTGTTTGCAATGATTAATGAGAGGTGTACAAATGGCCGTTAGTGTAGCCACACCATTGTAAAATTCATGATGCATAATTCCCCAGTCCATGATTATCAGTAATAAGAAAAGGGTCAATCTCTTAGTCAGTATTTTAGTGATAGATTTTTTTTAATTTTTCCAATTGAAGTGTTCATGCAAAGAACAGGCTGAATTCACAAAGTTGGTTCCCACTTTTGCCAATGAAGGAATTTGATGAAAGTGGGAACTTTGATTTTTTAGGTGTTTGAGCGAAATAGGGGTGTTCGCTCGAACTACCCCTTGGAGTTCGAGCGAACCATGTTGCGGACTTGGATTCACCTGAACTACGGGTGACTTTTGGGTTCGAGCAAAACCCCCCATTCGCTCGAACCGTTTTTCAGTTAGGGTTTTTTAGAACATTTATAAAAAGTCAAAGTGATAGTTAAAGGGTCATTATCAAAGTTATATTTTTCTGTCTGGTGGGGGTTGGATCGAACCAGTCATCAACATCACATCACCGAGTTATGTCTGCAGCAGCTAGTGTCTTTCATATTTCAGTTTTCGACCTTTATTATATCAAGTGCACAAAATAACCCTTTGTTTGGTTTAATAATGTCATTTTTTATTAAATTAATAAAGAATTTGTTTGTTAATTTATTTTTTTAATTAAATAATTGTATATAGTTATTGTTTTTCAACATTTTAGAAAAATGTTTGATAATTTATTGTTTTCCATTATTTTAGAATAATGTTTGATAATTAATGTTTTGACTGAATTGTGTCAATTTGCTTTTAAAATTACATAATTGTATATATGTATATTTTTTTCAACATTTTAAAAAATTGTTATGAAAAACATAGAAAACTAAGGTAGTAAATCAAAACTTAGAAAAACATTAGCAAAAAAAGAAAATTAGAAAAATGTTGCAAATGTAAATATAATAAATTAAACTTTAGAAAAATTAATAAATTTTAATTTAAATAAACATTAGAAAGTTTGGATAACAAATTTAAACAAATTAGACAAAATAAATCCTCTACAATGTGACCCATTTTCACATCCTATTACACGCACAACATGACCCCTTAAGACCACATATGCCCTGATGACACTATACGTTCCCTTAGGAGGTCATAGAGGATCCCATATAACATACTAGTGTACATATGACATTCCCTTTAGGATCACATAGTGTCCTAAGGGGTCATACGTGGTCCTAAGGGGTCATACATGTGTTATAACACATGCGTGACCCCTTAGAACCACATATGACCCCTTATAAAATTGTAGTGTGAATGACATACCCCTTGGTCCATCAAATAGTGTCTTAACACATGCGTGACCCATTGGAACCGCATATGACCCTTTATAAAACCCTAGTGTGAACGACATACCCCTTCTAGTCCATCACATAGTGTCTTAAGGGATCGTATGTGGTCCTAAGGGGTCACGCATGCATTAACACATGCGTGACCCCTTAGTAGGTCACATAGGACCTCTTATAACATCCTACTATACATATGGCATTCCCCTTAGGATCACATAGTGTCCTAAGGGGTCATATGTGGTCCTGAGGGGTCATGTATGTGTTATAACATATGCATGACCCCTTAGAACCGCATATGACCGCTTATAAAATCCTAGTGTGAATGACATACCCCTTAGTCCATCACATAGTGTCTTAATGGGTCATATGTTGTCCTAAGGGGTCACACATGCATTAACACATGCGTGACCCCTTAGTAGGTCACATATGACCCCTTATAACATCCTACTATACATATGACATTCCCCTTAGGATCATATAGTGTCCTAAGGGGTCATATGTGGTCCTGATAGGTCATGCATGTGCTACAACACACATGTGACCCATTACAACCACATATGACCCCTTATAAAATCCTAGTGTGAATGACATACTCCTTAGTTCATCACATAGTGTCTTAAGGGGTCATATGTGGTCCTAAGGGGTCATGCATGCATTGACACATGCGTGACCCCTTAGTAGGTCACATATGACCCCTTATAACATCCTACTGTACATATGACATTTCCTATGTGTCCTAAGGGGTCATATGTGATCCTGAGGGGTCACGCATATGTTATAACAGATGCGTGACCCCTTAGTAGGTCACATATGACCCCTTATAACATCTTACTATACATATGACATTCCCCTTAGGATCACATAGTGTTCTAAGGGGTCATATGTGGTCCTGACCCATTAGAACCACATATGACCCCTTATAAAATCCTAGTGTGAATGACATACCCCTTAGTTCATCACATAGAGTCTTAAGGGGTCGTATGTGGTCCTAAGGGATCATGCATGCATTGACACATGTGTGACCCCTTAGTAGGTCACATATGACCCCTTATAACATCCTACTATACATATGACATTCCCCTTAGGATCATATAGTGTCCTAACATATGCATGACCCCTTAGAACCGCATATGACCGCTTATAAAATCCTAGTGTGAACGTCATACCCTTTAGTCCATCACATAATGTCTTAAGGGGTTGTATTTGGTACTAAGGGGTCACGCATGCATTGACACATGCGTGACCCCTTAGTAGGTCACATATGACCCCTTATAACATCCTACTATACATATGACATTTCCTATGTGTTCTAAGGGGTCATATGACCCCTTATAACATCCTACTATACATCTGACATTCCCCTTAGCATCATATAGTGTCCTAACATATGCATGACCCCTTAGAACCGCATATGACTCCTTATAAAATCCTAGTGTGAACGTCATACCCCTTAGTCGATCACATAGTGTCTTAAGGGGTGGTATGTGGTCCTAAGGGGTCACGCATGCATTGACACATGCATGACCCCTTAGTAGGTCACATATGACCCCTTATAACATCCTACTATACATATGCCATTTCTTATGTGTCCTACGGGGTCATATGTGGTCCTGAGGGCTCACGCATGTGTTATAGCACATGCGTAACCCCTTAGTAGGTCACATATGACCCCTTATAACATCCTACTATACATATGACATTCCCCTTAAGATCATATAGTGTCCTAAGTGGTCATATGTGGTCCTGACCCATTAGAATAGCATATGACCCCTTAGTTCATCACATAGTGTCTTAAGGGGTCGTATGTGGTCCTAAGGGGTCACGCATGCATTGACACATGCATGACCCCTTAGTAGGTCACATATGACCCCTTATAACATCCTACTGTACATATGACATTCCCCTTAGGATCATATAGTGTCCTAACATATGCATGACCCCTTAGAACCACATATGACCCTTTATAAAATCCTAGTGTGAACGTCATACCCCTTAGTCCATCACATAGTGTCTTAAGGGGTTGTATGTGGTCCTAAGGGGTCATGCATGCATTGACACATGCATGAACCCCTAGTAGGTCACATATGACCCCTTATAACATCCTACTGTACATATGACATTTCCTATGTGTCTTAAGGGGTCATATAACATCCTACTATACATATGACATTTCCTATGTGTCTTAAGGGGTCATATGTGGTCCTGAGGGGTCACACATGTGTTATAACACATGCTTGACCCCTTAGTAGGTCACATATGACCCCTTATAACATCCTACTATACATATGACAATCCCCTTAGGATCATATAGTTTCCTAAGGGGTCATATGTGGTCTTGGCCCATTAGAACCGCATATGACCCCTTATAAAATCCTAGTGTGAATGACATACCCCTTAGTTCATCACATAGTGTCTTAAGGGGTCATATGTCGTCCTAAGGGGTCACACATGCATTGACACATGTGTGACCCCTTAGTAGGTCACATATGACCCCTTATAACATCCTACTATACATATGGCATTCCTCTTAGGATCATATAGTGTCCTAACATATGCATGACCCCTTAGAACCACATATGACCCCTTATAAAATCCTAGTGTGAACGTCATACCCCTTAGTCCATCACATAGTGTCTTAAGGGGTCGTATGTGGTCCTAAGGGGTCACACATGCATTGACACATGCGTGACCCCTTAGTAGGTCACATATGACCCCTTATAACATCCTACTGTACATATGACATTTCCTGTGTGTTCTAAGGGGTTATATGACCCCTTATAACATCCTACTATACATATTACATTCCCCTTAGGATCATATAGTGTCTTAACATATGCATGACCCCTTAAAACTGCATATGACCCCTTATAAAATCATAGTGTGAACGTCATACACCTTAGTCCATCACATAGTGTCTTAAGGGGTCGTATGTTGTCCTAAGGGGTCATGCATGCATTGACACATGCATGACCCCTTAGTAGGTCACATATGACCCCTTATAACTTGGACTACTATACATATGACATTGACACATGCGTGACCCCTTAGTAGGTCACATATGACCACTTATAAAATCCTAGTGTGAATGACATACCCCTTAGTCCATCACATAGTGTCTTGAGGGGTCATATTACATTCCCGTTAAGATCACATATTGCATATTTAATACTTTTATAATCATATGGGCCCAAATATAATCATATCCAGGCCCAAATGTTATATATCATGTTCTTTAATTTTTTATGTATGTCAAAGTTTTAAATATACACGTGTTAGATCTCTCTATCTCTCTGAAATATATGTTATCTCTAGATTTGAAATATATGTTATCTCTCTCTCTCACTGAAATATTTGAAATTTTTACATGTATTTTTTGAAAATGAAAATGATCTCTCTCTCTCTCATGAAGATTTATATGTATAATCTCTCTCTCTCTACTTACGTATTTATTTTAACTTTATGACATGTACCTAGATAGATGGCATCCCAGGATATACCTTTGTAGGCTCCTGATCAGGATCCACCTACGTAGGCTCCACATCAGGAGCCACACATTTATGATGTTGATCCTCCACAGTAGGATCCCCCCTTGCCTGACATTGCTACTATTTTTTAGTACACTGATCGGGAGTTGCATAGGTTGAGGACCATATTAGAGGACCCTCATATTGATGGCATGTACAAGAGTACATGCACGTTCATTTTTTTTAGTTTGCAGACATTGAGGGACCGCTTAGATTCTCATACCTCATTCTCACCTGAGGTTATGGAGGATATATATAGACAATTGACGAGTGAGGTGAGGGGTCCTCATTCTTTTGTTGATGTGGTGGGGGTGGTCTCAAAGGAGACCATCAAGGAGAGATGCTTTCCACAATATCAGGAGAAGAGTAAGGTGAGGGGATATCAAGTGACCAGATGTATCGACCCACAGGTTGCATCACTAATTTACCCATGCTTCTTAGCTGCCCATGGTCATTATCCTAATAACGATCATATACCATTATACTTTGCACAATAGGTATTTGTTGAGGTTCATTGTCAGATGAAACCAAACTACCTTGATATTCCAGGATATTATGGATAGGGGAGGGGCAGGATTGCTGATAGAGATGCATATCGTAGGCATGATAGAGCTCCGCCTAGACATAGGGACCTTGTTGGCCAGAGATTTCCTACAGTAGTCCCAGCCATGGCACCCATAGAAAATCATGTTGTGATTGCTTCTCAAAGAGAAGAAATTGATAGGATTGGACAGATTGCATCAACAGTAGCCACCATATCTTTTGACAGGGTGGGTAGATATATGATGACTCCACCACATTCACGATTATCCATAGATCATGCATCTTATAGTCATTGGAGGGATTCAGATTCAGGTGATTGGTATATTTCTGCTGGCATCCCCTCCCCAGATGAGGTAGCAGCTATAGTCGGAGGTAGTAGACATGTACAAATGTCACAGTATTTAGCCGAGAACCTACTACATGCTTATAGTTTTATTTCATCTCGACTTGGGATACCATTGGCTGATGTTAGAGAGGAGATTCTCAGAGATGGTCAGGCTACAGTGGCATCGATGCATACCCCGAGGCAGTCATAGCATTCTCATCAGTCTATGCATGTTCCAAGCACTGACCCACCTACAGACCACTTTGTTGCTACAGAGGAGGAGCTATGAGCTGATCAGGTCCATATCACAGATGAGGGCCACTTGGATTCATTTGAGGAGGAGATACAAGCTAATCAGGTCCACATCACAGATGAGGGTTTGGACTCATTTGAGGATTAGCTGAGAGATTTGAGCCATACTAGATTTATGGACATGATACTACAGTTAGACACTTCATCCATGATGCCCACTCATCTAATTAGCCCCTTGCACTCCTCAGTGATACGTACAGCTAGAGAGAGATATGTCGGCATGAGTGATGTTGTTGATATATGATTATGAGATAGGATCAGACTATACAGCCTAGTCCAGGTGATGCATAGGTATGTACATGTATAGGTGTGTTTAAATTTTTAAAAGATATGTATACATGTTGAAAATTTGGAGGATAAATCTATATATATATATAGATCATGTTTAATAAATAATCTAGCGTTCTAAGTTTTAATTTGTAGATCATTTAAATTGATTGTGGACTAATCCTTAAATTGACAGTTAGCTCATGTCACTCCTTCCTTGAGCTCTGAGCGTGTGCATAGGAGAGATTCTTTAGATGCTATTAGTGTACAGGTTAGTTATGGTTTTTCGTACATATATGTATATGTATGTATACATGCACGTTACAATTTATATTTAAATTTTTATTTAACTCTACTTGGATTTGATGTACATGCACATCTAGAGAGATAGATATATTATATTTAATATTTAAATAAATTCTACTTGTATAGGACTCCCCTCAACTGGTCGCTCAGTTCGTAGCCGACATGATCCCTGTTGATTTGCTCCAGACTTTATAGCTCATTTACATTTATCTTTTTATAGACTTTCATATTATATATATTCATGCACGTACATGGAGTTTAGACTAGATTATACTTTATACCTGGTTTGTGTTTGATCAGAGTATACATACATTTGATTATATTAGATTTATACACACATTTGATTAGATTAGATTTAAATACATGTTTTATTAGATTGTATATTTCACATGCATGTATGTAATGAAGTTTAGACTAGATTATACTTTATATCTCCATTGTGTTTGATTGGATTATATAGATTTATACATGTTTGATTATATTAGATTTATATTTGATTAGATTAGATTTAAATACATGTTTGATTAGATTGTATATTTCACATGCATGTTCAATGAAGTTTAGACTAGATTATACTTTATATCTCCATTGTGTTTGATACTAGGATTATATATATTTCCACTGCATCATGTGATATGAAGTTTAGACTAGAGATTATATATATTTCATGCACATGTACATGTGTTAGATTATATATTCCATGTGCACATGTACATACGTGTTAGATTATATATGTACTTTATGTTCGATGGACTGGAATGGATTATATATATCATGTGCACATGTTAGAAATACAAGTAGAAAATTAAATTATTTTAACTAGTGAACCTTACAAATTAGATGCATTTAGAATTAGATACAGTACCTTATACATAAAAATTAAACATGCATTTAAACATGTACATGTACTTGAATTAACTTTGAATACATCCTAATTTGATATAATGTATTTAAACTTAAAAAATATTTATCCTTTAGTTTCAAAACAAGTTAAGAGATCTAGAATTTATCTTGAGTATTAATTCAATTCATGTGGGTTGAACCACATGTGTACTTTGGATTACTAAATATATATATAGTTCATACAACATCAAGTGGTTCAGAATGCTCTTCAATAACACTTAATATTTTGTCATGATCTTCACTATCTAGTCTCCACTTTTGAGACCGCCCTCAACGTGGAACTGTTTGAAGAATTAGGCCAACAACAATGACCAAGTGACTATACTGATATACCTTGTTGTCAATTTGGTATTCAGTGAAATGAATCCCATGTTGAACAATTTTAACTTGTTTGAAATATGTCCCTTGCACTACAACTGATCCTGCATGTACATGTATATAAGAAACATGAGAAATTAAAAATTTCCGTGCGTAAGCGATTTGTATATGTACATATTCAAATCAGAACTCAAACCCGTGGGAAATGACATTCCATCACTCATCTCAGATTTTGATAACTTCTTTCTCTCTTCTATGCAACACAATAAATAATAACTAACACCTTCTGTATTTCCATCTTCTACTATGACTGCAAAAATATCTCCTGCAATTTGACACAAGTTAAATAAATTCTAAGTTATATGTCATTTTTAAGGAAATATTTACATGTGTACGTCATGTATGTACCTTTTTTAATCAATCTTGAAATATGATCGTAATCACTAGAAATCAAAGGAATGTCTTCCAAGTTTTCATCCTTATTTGAATCCTCGTATGTGTCAGAAACATCTAGTGGCACCATTTTCCATTCACTAACATATCCAAGCTCTTGGTTCTTGCAATCAACATAGTTTTTGAAAATGCATTTAGAACAAAAACATGACACAATGCAAAGATCTTGTCCTCTCCACGCTCTTGCATCCATGCATTGATTTTCTATCCACATCTGCAAAATGTACATGTGTACAAGAATGTACATGTAGATCAAGTTGTTAAATTGAAACATTTGAACTAGGAACATTTTTTAAAAAATTAAATAAAATACTAAAAGAGAACATGTACTGGTTATCTCCCAAAACACTCTATATGGAATGGGTTTGTATGTTCTCGATGATGATTCCCCAGGATAATTAGGTTGCTCAAAGTGTTTCTTACACCATTCAACAACATCATGTGCATCTTCTATACATTCTCATATGTACTTTATTTGATGCTTTCTTAGAGCACGTTTGATACAAGCTCCTGCACCATCATATTCACCCTTTCCATGACCACTCTCAAAAAAACTCCAAACATGTGGTATTTTGTCATTTCGATGATATCTACATAGTGCATAAAATGGCCTCGAAGATTTGAATTGTGTCGCACATCCATCAGACCAAACAAAATGTTTAACTATTGTTATGCCTCTATCTTTAAAATATTCAAAAAACTTCTTAAAACAATGTTGTACAAAAAGTGTGTCATGCTCCTTATCATCACTAATATAGAAGTGGTACTCTTTCTTAATGACACAACTTTCAAATGTACTATCAACACCATCCAAATTCATATGTGCATGTCGATAACACACATGCACCAAAATAGTGATTTGCTTTGAAAAGTAATACTCTGATTGAATCTCTTTTTGATGTGCAAAAGAGTAATTCTCTACGAAGTCAACTACAGATAGAATAGTTCCAAGTGGGAAAGTGTCTCTTAATCTTTTAAATTGTTCTTATTGCCACTTGGCAAAAAAACCATGGCTTATGTATGGTTTTATCAACTTATGAAAATTTTCCATAAATGTTCCAATAGGTATTTCCTCTTCTACATAATTTAGTCTTGTAGATTCCTTTCCAAATTTTGTTTCAAATTTTTTGTACTTGTAACTCTTGCAATTTACCATCTTCCTCATGTTAGTATCTTCATCTCTCAAAGGCAATTTAGCCAAGTCCCTGCATGTTCCACAAATTCCTCTTATGCAATTTATTTGACCGGTTGCATTATCATCTGATTTATCACATAAGATGGATGCTATGAATTGACTTGTTCATTTAGGAGGAGCATTTTCAAAACCATCACTATCTTCTCTAATCTTTCGAAACACCTGATAGTACAAGTCAAATTCGATGTGATAACAACAACAACAAGTTTCGAAAACTTTGTTTAACTTCACATAATATGGCCTTAACCGTTCAAACATGGTTTGTCCAATCTTTATATGAGGGTTTGTTTTAGTAAACAATACATACAATTCATGTTTTATTGTGTCTATCCAATGTTTTACATGGAGATCATAACAATCAGGACCAATCCTTTACTTGATAACATCTCTACTATTTGATGAAGGATGAGTATTATCATTCCAAAAACTTGTCATAAAGTTCCTAACAACATCTTCAATTCTATCATAACAAGGAGCTCTACACATAATTGCCCAATTCCCTTTTGAGGTAGTATCATCCAAAATATTTCTCCTTTTAATATATTTAGATATTGTCCTTCTACTAAAACCAAACACAGATGACAGTGAAGAGATTTGTCTTTTTTGAGACAATCTTTCATTTACTAAAGATGTCAACATCACTCTTCTTGAAATGGTCTTATCTAGTTTTCGAGATTTTTTACCAATGTTCACCAAACCTTTCTCAACGTTATCGACAATAGATTTTTGTAGCTGAGAAGTTTTCCTCTTTTGACTTGTTGTATCTATAACCAACAATTTCATTGGATCTACTAAGTCTTTATGAGTAAGTACAATTGATAACAATTGAGCTTTTTCTAGTGTAGTATCAAGATTGTTGAAATGAGACATTATTTCTTTTCCACTTTTATTCATTGACCTCCTTTAGTATGTCTAGGTTCTTCACTGAGACGTTTCAACTCATCCACATCCATTTCAAGTAAATGATTTAAATTTTTATAAAAAATATTTCTCTTCACTTGTTTAGCTAGATCCACAATATGCTCATCCATATCAGTGGTAGGAGGTAAGGAGCCTGACCCCTCTTCTTCAAAGGTCTCCATTGGTTCAACTTGGACAATCTCCTCCCTATGTTCATCAACTATATTGTGTTCTTCAACAGGTTCGTTTGCCTTGACTCTGGCTTCAGAACTCCCTTCTTCTCAAGCCCATTCTGAACATAATTTAAGAGTTTGTGTACGGTTCTTGAATTAATCAGAGATTATTCAATTAGGTTTAAGAATAGGGGCGAATTTGGCTTAAAGCTTTGTAACATGTTAAAATTAGCTCGTTCAATTTGGTTTATTAAATTTAATTACTTTCAGGACCTTATTGTTATAACTCTAAATAAATTACCTGTTTAGGTTTAAAGTTCAATTTGTTCTCAGGTTAGGATTAAAGTTCAATCTCTAATTTTAAGCAATAATTTAACACATAAAATAAAATTTTGATAAATTAGAAATTCCAATTTTGAAAATTAAAAGTACAATAAAGGTGACCTCATATTAATTTGTTATGGACCATAATGCAGGTGGACTACAATTTGTCACATTTGTGTATATTTAAGACCTATTATTGCATAATAGACCTCCTAATCTGAAATGTTTTTGCATGTACGTGAAGTCATATAAATAGTTCACCTAAATTATTCAACATGTTTAATAGACCTTATAAATTTATGTCACATTTAAGACCTATAATCAATGTAATAGTCCTAATAGGCCTTATTATTAAAATCAATATGACCACGTATGAAAAAGCATTTCACAATTAATTTACTTAACTCCCCTTAAGATAGATATATTATGTGATATTAAAGGACCTATCACATGAAATTACTTGTACATGTAAATTAAATAATCAATATATATATAATTTCGAACTTATAAATTATGACATAATAGGTCTTATTAATTTTATGACTTAATAGGTCTTATCTATTATAAATGGACTTAATTATATAGGAGAAAAATGCAATTACACAACAAGCAAGTTGATGGAATTTGAAATTTGCAAATACACATGTATTATCTCAAATTAATTATGCTTTCGAATTAAAACAAGATTATTTTTAATCCTATTATTTCCAATTAATTTAATTAAGATCTTTTAAATTAATTTTCATTAAAAATATTAGATTAAAAATATAGAACTAATTAATTGTTATGTAATACATATTAAATTAAATAGAAATAAAATTAAAAATACATACTTGCTTCAAGATATCTTTGTCTTCTTTGTTCTCAATATCTTTCTTCTGTTTCAGGAGAATAATTCCTTGAAGTCTTATTTTGCCTTCTCTTCTTGTTCCCCATGCTTTTACAAAAAACCTTCAAATTATTGCCCTCAAAATAATTTTCAAATGTCTTCTCTCATCAAAAAATGTGAATTATTTTAATCATTTTTGTGATAAAAAATGAAAAAAATTATAGACATTTATACAACTCCACAAATGAAAACAAAAAACAAAAAATACGTCGGCCAGAGTTCAAACGAAACCCGACAGTTAAAAATGGTCGGGTTCGTTCGAACATGACCGTTACAAAAAAGTAAGGACCAAAATCAAGCCCATTGGTTCGAGCGAATGGGGGTTATCTTGAACCCTTGATGGTTCGAGCGAACCCCATTCACTTGAAATACTGTTCATTTGAACCCTCCAATTAGAAGTTTTTCCCAAAAATTTTCAGAGTTCTGAAGAATTAATGACTTCGAAGCTCTGGTTCAAAGCACGAATGAAATAATCTTGATAACCCAAAAAATATTAGATGGTAGTACTCGGAGAAATCTTTCCAACGAGTATAATTTTGTTATATTTTGAATTTATTATGTTCTTATTTTTTTAATTTTATGGAAAATTGGTTTTTCACTAAACATGAACTTCTCTGTTCAACACATTGGGAAAAAAAGAAACTAATTCAAAAAAATTCTGAAAAATATCTATGCCCCTGGTATTGATGTCTTCTTTCTAACAAAAAAAATAAAATTGAATTTTGATTTATATAGAACAAGTTATGTGTTCAAACGTAAACCTATGTCTGAATTATGACTAGTCAGACTTCAAAACTTTATAAAATGAAAAATATTGAACATATCACTATAAAACCAAATGCAAGCCCTGGATATTGATGTTACAAACCAAAATTCAAAAGAATTGAGTTTATATCATTTATAGAAAAAAAGTTATGCATTTAGAGAGGCACATCACTCTTAAAAAATGTAGTTTGTTGTAAAAAACTACTTTTCGAGGGAGATGGAAATTTTTTTTAAAAATCCTTCAAAAAAATTTGAAAAAAATGTATATAGAATCTACAAACAAAATGCTAGAAATCACTAATTTACATCATCTTCAAATTTGTAATAGTTTAAAAGTTATAGTTCTCAGCAGTTGAAGATTATTTTAAAAATGTACATCTCACTATCAAAAGTGGCAAAAAAGTGGGAACCATTATTGTGAATCCACCCTTTGGTTTTTGAAATTTTCTCTATTTGTGAGAGATTCATTTACATATAGGTGTTTGATCAAGCCTTATAGATAATGCCTATCATTACATGTTTTCTCATTTTAGTTTCACGTAAGAGGATGTGTTAGATATGAATGAGATAAAACCTAACTAGTTTCACTTGTAAATTATTTCACACCTTATTACTTAAGTTTACTTAGAGTATTCTTGTGAATTTATATTTTACGTCTAAAGACATACTATTCAGATGCATGCTATAATCCTATTTTGTCTTACATCTCACCTTTGTTTATATATACAATTGTTTTTTTATTGTAATGAATAAGATAATCAAATTGTATATATTAATCCATTGATAGAATAGAATTATTCTTTCATGTTGGATCTCTGTTGCACTTTTGTGGAAACTCCCTAATCTCAATGGTTATCTCTGTAGAAAAATATTGCATAATATAGAGCACTTCATACTCTCTCGAACTCATATATCAAGAGAGGAAGAAAAATCGATATAAATTTGATGAAATGAGAAACAAAACTCACGAGTACATGTTGACATATACAAGACATATCAACAATCATAAATTTATCCCCAGTCTCTAAAATCAACCTTATATAATGTAAATATAAATTTATGATCTCAAGATAACTATCTAAATGATATTTTAATCTTATAAAATACATTAAATTTTAAATTTGAATACCTACTTTAATCCTCATATGCGTTATTGATTATTCTTTTACTTATATATATATTTAATTATTCTAAATTATCAATGTGCCAATCCAACTAACACTCATTATTAATCTACTTTATTGGATTAGTCTATATTCCACTCAAGGATAAATCTAAGCGAAAAAAAAATGTGAAAAACTCTAAACATTGTGGAACCTTAAACATAGTGCAAGTGAAATCAGTCTACCCATGTGGGATGCACTTGATCGTCCTCAATCATATGCATGGGGCCTAAAAGAAGCAAGAAGACAAAGAATCTTCACTTTTTCATGCTCATCTTATATTTTTTGTTTGCATTACATTGGATCACATTTTTATGGGCAGTGGTCGGTACACATGCATTATTGAACATGAATCTTTCCACCGACAATCGTGCTGCACATTTGGATCCATGCTAAGACTTAAGACCTGCTTCTACTGCAGCAAATCTGAAGCTTCCCACTGCCTTAAAAATTCCTTCAACCCCACCTCGAATAGGAATTTTCTTTCATCGTTAAATGTAATTCATTAATAGCTCTGTAGAGCCTTACTATTAATATCCTTTTTCGTTCTAGAACATTTCATTCTTCACCATAATATCTAGAAGGCTGAATCTTTCCCTAATACTGGAGCCAATTAGCTTTAGAAATGTTGGAAGCGAATGATCTCTAGGTTAGGTTATTTGGTTTGGGTGGTTGTCTTAGGAAATTCAGATTGTGTTTTTGATTTGTTTGTAGTGTAGATGAAGGTCTATTGCATATTGTTCGATTGATAGTTCTGGTTGTGTATTTAACTATTGATTTGTTTGTAATGCAGATGAAGATCCATTACATATTGTTTAAAAAGGTAGCTCAAGTTGTGTAATGTTTCGGAGGTTATAAGAGACTCACACTATAATGAAATTTATTAATAATAGAGACTAGACCAATTTTAACTTTGGTAACGGGTAGGCTTTCAAAACCCACTTAATGTAAAATAAATACTATAAAGAATAATATTTTTAAATCCCAAGAGATTGCATAAATATTTATGTTTTCTTTACTATCTAACAAAATAAATATATCATAAGCTTATTTAATTGGCTAACCTTAAAAACACCCAACAAACATAAAAAAAAATATTCTATAAGAAAATTAAAATCCACACAATTAAAATAGGCTGGCCAAGGTAATGAGTTAGCATAGTTTTAAAATTTATAAACTAATTCCATTTGTTTATGAGGGATTAAGTGAATTTTTTAACGCAAGTGAATATTTTTTCTTACATTGTAATAATCACTATAGTCAACCCAGAAATCCTTCAAATGCGGTGCAAATTTTTTCATCTAAATTATACCACATACTTTTCTATCCTCCCATTTGGATCAAATGATTTTTGTTGGTGTAAAAGTACAAATTGTATATTTAGATTTCAACATATATGTCATTTGCACTAGGGAAGAAAGGGCATGCACACACACTAATAATTATTTGAAATTACACTCTTTCTATGTTTGTCCTCTTTATTTGTTTCACATTGTCTTGTTAATTCTAATAATATTATCTTCTTTATAGGATATTCTAGCAATTTGTAGGGCATCCCATAATATTTGTCAATTCTTATGCATGTAAATTTTAGAAATTGAATAAAGTAGTTGTCTCGCTAGCTAATAAATTGTGAAGTGTCCAAAGATATAATTTTGTTTAACTATCCTTCAAAGATTCTTATTGTGTACATAATAGATATACCATCTACTCTTTTACAATGCACCATTGAGTTTTATATTTTGGTTGAGGGTAAAATTCATAGCCGTTCATATGTCTTGGTCCCATGCCTATTATACCTTCTAGTATTAAAATATATTTGTATCATTGAATTTTAATTTAAACATTCACCTTTAATTATTTAATTATAATATCAGTCCTCTCATAAATCTTAATGTTTAATAAAAAAACTAAATAATCTATAATAAAAAATATTTTCCCTTATTAAAAATAATAATTAAATACAATAATATCAATAAATTTGTATTCTATTTATCGTTAATAACTATTAAATTTATAAGTAATATACTATTAAATTATAAGTAGAAAATATTAAATAATAGTCACTATAAAATATAATAATAATCAAAAGAAAATATCAAAGTTATAAATTAAAAAAATTACATTTATAGATTGAACAACTCATTAGCAAATATTAAATATAAATAATAATCACTAAAAAAATTTAAAATTATAAATTTAACAAATAACAATAATTTTAGATAAATTAACAAATAATAAGGCATCTCTTCCTATGGCATGGATCAAGTTGGTGGGGAATTCTCTTGGACATCTCGTGGTGGACCTTCTAGTGGTTATCATGGTTGCTTCTCCTACCAGACTGTATTTACTATATTAACACCTCTTCGCTTTGGTGGGGATGTGTGTTTTCTTAGTTTACAATTTACTGGGTATCTTCTATATCTAGCTATTTTTTTTCATTTTAATGCCCCTGGGTATTGATGACAACATGGTCTTTTTGAAGCAGGCCAGTATGTTTCATCTGTAAGGATTTTTTCAATATAAAGTTCTGAGAGGCCTTTTAGAACCCTACATTAGCACTTTGTCCTTCCATCTAATTTACCTTGTAACTTTCTCTTGGAAAGACTTTTTTTGTCTCAAGGTTGTGGAAAGCCTTTCAAAATTTGTTGGTTGTAGCCTACAAATTTGACTTCTTTGGTGTAAGCTCAAAGGGTTCATTAGGAAGAATGGTTCAATGTGCTTTCCTAAACCCCTATGTTTCTGATTAGATGATTTTGGTTTGATGGGAACCTAGTTCCCATTGGTTTGATGCTCCATTTAAAAGATACCTTCAAAAAAGAGTTTGTCCTCTTTTTTGGTGTTTCTAGTTGTGGTGATCTTACTTTTGAGCTCCCCTTATGTGGATTTTTGACAGTTATGTATCGGTAATGGGGCCCATCCCTTCTTTATCTAATCAAAACAAATAATAATATTTATTGAAAAATATTTAGTATAAGCATACATAGTTATTTTATTAACATAAACTAAGCGAATAAAGGAAATAATTTTTTATACGATTCTTTTAAGAAATCACGCCTTATCGAATATCATTCAAACATTACAAATAAACCAAGATATGTAATCAAAGCTTTAGAGATTTTATAGTACATGGCTATATACATTATATTTATGTATCATACAAATATGAGTTAAATTTAACATATATACTCTTATTGATTCTTTCTTTTATGATATGATGTAATGATTTTAACAATGTATGATTTTATATATTTATAATTAAACTATTTATCTTTTAAATTAAATATTATATTTTATTTAGTATTTTTTTTAAAATCAAAATTACTATAGACCTAGTTCAAAAAATGTATTTCTAAAACTTATATTAAAATTTCATATAATTTATTTATTTGTATATAAATGTTTAGGTTTTTTAAACTTAAACTTTTAAATATTAAATAAGAAATCTTAATCTAAAGAATAATATATGGTGATATAAAATTAAAAAAACACTAAATCAAATTAAGCTATAATAGTACATATAAGTAAGTATATAGCCCTTGCTTGAGATGTCAAGAAGAGTCAATAGGTTTGGGTGCAAAGAGGAGGAAAGTTTTAGGTGAAGTGGGAATATCCCATAAGAGATATAACTTATGGACACTTTATGTAAATTTAATATATGTTCGAAAAAGATAGAGACTCTTGTAAATTGTAAGCTTCTCTAGTTTCTTATATTTCAAATAAGTTTTTTTCGTATAAAGGGTATCATATAAAAAAATATGAAGTCTAGATAGTTCATAATATCAAAGAAAAAATATTTTTGAGTTGGACTATAAAATTTATTTTTAAAATGAACATTTAAGATTATAATAATATATCATCAAAATGAGATAGCTGAGAAGAGAAATGAAATGATTATAGTAGACCAAGGGAATTAACTAGATAAAGGGAGGTGACAAAAGATCTAAGAAAGTAGAATGAAAATGAGAAAATATCAATCCAACTAAATGCATAATAAAAAAAATCTAAAAAGAAAGAGACGATAAAAGGATAAAAAAAAGGGAAAATTTATGAGATAGAAAGGGTATGATACACAGATATAATGTACTATAAAGTCTTTAAAGCTTTGATTAAATATCTTGGCGTGCTCGCAGTGTTCGAGTGATATCCGACAGTACGTGCTACCTTACAAGAATCTTTAAACGACTACCTTATCTATATGCTATTCCACGTTAAAAATCTTTCGTTTTGATCTACACTGTATTATATTCTTGAGAGGACCACAATTTCAATTTCACAAGTGTCCCGTCCATAGGGTTGGAGCCCTTAGCTATGTACTATACAATCTTTAAAGCTTTAATCGAATATCTTAGGCGTGCCTGCATTGTCCAAGTGATATCCGACAGGATGTGCCTGCATCGTCAAGGGACCATCTATCTATTATTGAGAGGATCATTATTTTAGAGTCCGTCCTTATTTATAGGTCAGTGCCTTGTCTAGCTTCTCACATGAAGAAGTCCCTTGCTGGTTGTTGATCGCAATGGCCAATCCCTCTCTCTTTTCTCTTGCTCTCTTTGTCTCTCTCATTGCATTAACTACAACCGTGTCTGAGGAGATAAGAAAGCCATATATTGTTTACATGAATAAGTCCACGAAGCCTCTGCATTTTTCACTTCATGAGTACTGGTATGTTTCTCTCATCAATGAGGCAACTTCGGGCTCAGGCTCAGACGATGAAAGCCTGTTGTTATATACATATGATATAGTACTTGATGGATTTGCAGCGAAGCTGAGCAGAGCTGAGGCTGCACGTTTAGAGAGCATGGAAAGTTGCTTGGCCGTAATCCCGTCTTCTGTCAGCCAAATGCATACGACCCGTTCGCCGCAGTTTTTGGGTCTGGGAGGATCGCATAACAATTTTTGGCCGCAGTCTCATTACGGCAAAGATGTGATTGTGGGCGTGATTGACACCGGAATATGGCCTGAGAGTGAGAGCTTCAATGATAGAGGCCTGGGACCGGTGCCCGCAAAATGGAAGGGCGTTTGTCAAAGCGGGGAGATGTTCAATTCCTCTCACTGCAACAGGAAACTTATTGGAGCTCGCTATTTCTTCAAAGGATACGAAGCACACGGCCATAAACTCAGCAAGAGCGAGATAAAATCGGCGAGAGACTCCGAGGGCCATGGAACGCACTGTGCTTCGACTGCTGTGGGGTCGAAAGTGGGAGGAGCGAGTTTCAATGGCTTTGCCAACGGAACGGCCAGAGGGATGGCTCCTCAGGCCAGATTGGCCGTGTATAAGGTCCTCTGGCTTAATGGAGCCGACGCTAGCGACTTAACTGCTGCCATAGAAATGGCCGTTTCAGACGGCGTGGATATTATTTCTATGTCGATTGGAAAACCGGAAGTACCTTTCTACGAGGATTCCAAAGCCATCGGAGCCTTTAAAGCGATGGCCAAGGGCGTGCTTTTATCTTTATCAGCAGGCAACGATGGACCTTTTAACACTGCCATCGAAAACACGTCACCGTGGATGATGACTGTTGGAGCCAGCAGTATTGACAGAAAGTTCCCAGCCGCTGTCAGACTTGGCAATCACGAGATGTACAGAGGTTCCTCTCTTTCTCAAGCGACTCAAGTAACTGAAAGATTGCCTCTGCTGTATTTATCTCACAACAAAAGCACCAGGAGATGCCAAGGTCTCGATGGCAGCATGTTCAACGGTAAAATTTTGCTATGTGATAATGCGTATCGTAATATTTACAGTGATTCCGTAGGAGTCGCTTCCCAGAAGGCAGTCAGCATGCTTAAAAAAGTTTCAACGGCAGCGAAACAAGTTGGGGTCGCTGGTCTTATCTGGGCCACCGAGCCTCTTTCGGGGGCGCAAGAAATAATCGACGGTAATGGTCTGCCCTCTATTAGTGTGGGTTTTGCAGTAGGAAAGAAAATCAAAGCGTACATAAACAGTACAAGTAATCCTACCGCTGCCATAAAGCCATCAGGATTGACAGTCAAAGGAAAGGCAGTAACAGCTCCGCTTGTGGTTTCTTTTTCTGGGAGAGGACCGAGTCGGGAATTTCCACATATACTGAAACCAGATGTGATTGCTCCAGGCCTCGACATATTGGCGGCAGTTAAGAAAGGATATGAGTTTATGTCGGGGACATCCATGTCGTGTCCCCACGTAAGCGGCCTTGCAGCGCTCATACGCGGCGTTCATCCTTCCTGGAGCCCCGCCGCCATTAAATCGGCTCTCATGACGTCTGCTTACATCCGCGACAATAAAAATCAGCCCATCAAAGATGTCGTCACACTGAAAGCAGCCGATCCATTCGCTTTGGGCGCAGGTCATGTAAATCCAGCGGCTGCTATGGATCCGGGGCTTGTCTACGACCTGGCACCTAGTGATTACATCCACTTTCTCTGTACTCTCAACTACACCGACAAACAGATCGCTCTTCTGATGGACAACCACAAAATCTCGTGCCCCAGATCAAGCAATTTGGAAGACGCAGCTGATCTTAATTATCCATCTTTCACTCTTTTCTTCAACTCCACCAGATTGCCCAAAGTTGTCGTGAGAAGGAGAACAGTAACAAACGTGGGTGCCGCTGGTTCTACCTACAAAGTGCAAGTGGAGGAGCCTTCTGGAATGAAAGTAAGTGTTGAGCCAGCGACGTTAGAATTCACAAAGGAGAACCAGAAGCTTAACTTTCGTGTAATATTTCAGAGCGCGGTCATCAAAGCAAAGGAGGAAGCAACGTTTGGTGAAATATCATGGAATTGTGTCCGAGGTGGAACTCATGTTGTTCGTAGCCCGGTTGTTGTACAGTGGCGAGATATATGACCTATCAGTTGGGCCCACCTTGGCCTCACCCTATATATAAATAAACTTTAATATTGCTGGTTAACTATGTTACCATGGGAGTTAGTCAATATATTTTAGATATATACCATGGGAGTTGCTCAATTATGAAGCCCCTAGTCATGTATGTATAGTCTTGGTATTTTATGCTTAATGTAATTATAGATAATAAAAAGATTATTATCTTTTGTGTATCTTAATTAAAATTAAGTAATGCGTATGAAAAGGTCTTAGCCAATGAAATAATTGGGTCAAACACACTATTCACAACAACAAAAATAACTTACTATATCGCTGTGTGAAGAATAAGCATGATTAATAGTGTTGATTTAAACTATTTTTACAATTCCAATGTCATTTACATATGATGCTGCGCTAATGTAATTTACAAAATCTGATCCCTAATTGGCTCTTTGTGAGCTAAAAAAATTCACTAGTAGATAAAGCAAGACTTGACATGTAACATTTTCATCAATAGATATTGGTTGATAATTTAAATTAAATATTAAAATTAAAATCATGTATTTGAAGAAAGCTGCCTTAAAAGCTACAAGGAAGACATTTACATTGTAAATAAGACAAGGATTAATTATTTATTATATCTTCTAAATACAATCTTTCCAACATTTAACATGATACACTAACCACTTGATTGGTCGCATAAACTCATTATCAATCATTATTTTACTACTAATAAAAGTTTTATGTAGGAAGATTTATAAAGGACCAAGCATCATTCACAATAATTTATAAAAACATGTAGGGGTGCTTAAGAATATACAACATTTACACAAACTATACATTTTATTATAAGAAAAAGATAATTTACTCTGTAACATTTTAAGAGAGCAACATTTGAGAGTAATTCCAAGAGTTGCTTTGTTTACATTATAGGAAATCAATCTCTACTAAATGTTAAAACTGAATTCAAAGTATAAAGAATTAATGCCTTCCCCCACATTGAGCAACATTTGAGAGTAATTCCAATAGTTACTTTGTTTACATTATAGGAAATCAATCTCTACTAAATGTTAAAACTAAATTCAAAGTATAAAGAATCAATGCCTTCCCCCACATTATTGCATGCAAACAAATATTTTTATACATGTCTAAACATAGTTTACCCTCCTCTTGTTTTTTTCTAGATTTGATTGTGTATGTATTTTTTATCATCAATGTTTCGAATCACACTCTATGATTCATCATCGGGATGAAAAAGAATTCTAAGGAGATGAAATAATTCTTTTTCATCCTGGTGATGAATGATGGAGTGTGATTCAAAACATTGATGATAAAAAATACATATACAATCGAATCGAGGAAAAATTAAGAGAAAACAATATGAATTGCAGAAATCTCATAGCATTAATAATTTACCCTACCTTTTTTATAGTACTATTTCTATTTACAAATGAAAGTTATAATCACTGAGATGTTTTAAAACACATGATTTAATACAATTTTATTTTTTTATTTTATCATATCACAATATACAAGAGTGAGTAGACACACCTTTGTTAGGCGGATCATTAACAAGGGTAGCTAGTTTGATCATAAACTTCTATAAAATCTGTCAATCCATTTTTTTATCCTCATAATGTATTAATATAGAATATTTGTCCCTTATCAACTTTATTGCACATATTCCTAACATTAATCATTTACCATGAACATCAATGTCATGTCTGAACATAAGTGGCCTTGCAGTGCTCATACGTGGTGTCTCCCATGACGTCTTCTTACATTTGTGACAGTCAGAATCATTTCATCAAAGGCACAAGCCCATTTGTATTGGATGAATTACGATTAAAGTGCTTTTTGAATAGTATTAATGAGACAAATTTAAGTGCAATTCCAATGTTTAGGATATTTTTAAAATTTTATATAATTTTTAGTTTCTTTATTTCTTTAGTTAATCAAAGTTTTTTTTTTTAAACAAATCCAATCACACAGTAGTACAAGCAAGAAAAAGAGTAGTTTCTAATGTTTTTTTTTTTTCCTTTTTCATCTTAAAATGGTGTTTCATATATATATATATATACACATACACAAATGTACATGTGCATGTATATACACATATACATATACTTACATCCTTTTCTTTTTACTCATTTTCTTACCTTTTTCTATATCTCTATCTCTCACTCCTTCCCTTTCTATTATTTTTCTCACCTCTCTCCACCCTTACTTTTGTCCCTCTAACTCACCCTCTATTTCTCTCTCACTCCTACCCAACCCCCTCTCCCTACATCTCCCTCCCTCCCTACCTTTCTTTCCCTCTCTCCCTCTCCATTAGTCTGTCCCCCAGCTTTCCATCCCTCTCTTTCTCTCTCTTCAACTCTATCTCTCCCTCTCTCCTTCCATCCTCCCCTCTCTACTCTTTCTATTTCCTCTATCTACCTATATATCTATCTCACTCCATCTTTCTTTCAAGACTCTTTGTCTATCTGCCTTTCTCTCTACCACTCCCTTTCTCTCTTCTATTTCTCTCTTTATAACTCTACCTTTATTTATCTATCCCTCCCACTAAATGAATCTCTCTATTTCTCATTCTCTACCTCTCCCTACCCACTTTTTCCCACCTCTTTACCTCTCCCTCCCTTAGATCCACCCCCTCTCTCTCTCTCTCTCTCTCTCTCTCTCTCTCTCTCTCTCTCTCTCTCTCTCTCTCTCTCTCTCTCTCTCTCTCTCTCTCTCTCTCTCTCTCTCTCTCTCTCTCTCTCTCTCTCTCTCTCTCTCTCTCTCTCTCTCTCTCTCTTTGTCTACAATTTGAGTTCAAATGTAAAAAAAACCACCCATCTAGGTGGAAATAAGAGATAAGGAATCCTATGTGATAATGACATTTAATATTGAAGAGCATGTTAAAAAATACAAAATCACATTGGCATATAGTATGGCCTCGATATCAAATCAAATTATGGGAAAGTGATCATTAACATGTCACATCAAAATGATTAAAAAGGGAAAGAAATGATATATTTCAAAGAGAACAAAATCTATATGTATAATGACAAAAATAACAAAATATCGAGTGCATTATGCAAAGTCACTGAAAAGGATATTAAAAAAAACATGGAAGTAGAATCAAGGGTTAAGGGGTCCTATGTAATATGAGGTCTAAACAAGGAAAGCAATATTACTTCCTTTGCGTAGACCTCATATTACATGCAAATTTAAGGAAAAACATAATGAAGCCTTACTTGTCACCTAATATAGTTAATTTGCACAAATTCCTCAAATGCTACAATATAATTTATAAATCATTATTTACTAAAAATCATTTGACATTAGATATACATTTGTGAAGCCTATTAATCAAATTCCTTAAAAACATAATGAATATGATTTTCATGGAATTTATAAGATACATTAACAATAAGGGGTTCAAGCATCATGTTTCTGCTAATGATGTGTTGTTAGAGACTGTAATGTAGAGTATGTGGTAAAATGTTGGAGGGGGTTTTATGGAAATTTTAAGATGCATGAATGAAATATATTATGACTCGATGGTGGAACTGAAAAACATCATTCTCATTATTTCTCTACAAAAAAAAACTCTAACCAAAAGAGAAAAATGCATTTAACATTTCCATTATAGCAAGCTATGCACATATTCTTACACCACTTCAATTGTACAACAATTTTTTTTGTAGTGAATAATGCATAAACAAGAAGGGGAGGTCACATAATGAAAAATATTACATAATTTCTATAGAGTAGCTAATACAAAACTTGTTAAATGTCAAAAATTTATATTTATTATCTGAAAAAGTATCTGTCTAGTCCAAATACTTTCTCAAAAGCTATCCAAATACATACCCTTTGTTCTCGATCAAAGATAATATAGATCGGGATTAGAATAAACTTTATAGAGAGATGGAGAAGAATATAAATTTTACTTAAACCTATTGGGATAATGAATTTTGTTTTCAAGTGCATACTATTGAATTGCGATGACTTAAACCTATTTTTGAAGCAAGATTGTAATACCATGGAGTTTGATTGATTTAATATCCAAATTAATAACTTGTCAAAGTGTAGAAAATTAGAAAGTCATTACAATAAATATCTAAGATAAATCTTGAGAGTTGTGTTTTTGAAATTCTCTTTACGGTACTTAGTGTGACAAGATTAATCGATCAATTGGAACATTGTTTGGTGTTTGTATGTGTATAGTAGTGTGCATATGAGTCCATTTAGAGAAGTGTGTGCAACAGTCCATGTACAACAGTGTGGGCAAAGGCATGCATTATAGTAACTGTCAACCACAATCTTAAAAGTTCCATGCCTGTCAAGTAAAAAAAGAGTCTAATACATAACTCGTCAGTTCCATAAGAGGAGATGAGCATTTGTGCGACACAAATGCTAAACTTATGAAAATAAGGTGTTATAAATTTGAGTTAAAAGAATCAGTTTCTCACATCACCAACATAGTGACAAATTGTGAAGTCAGTGAGAGAAGTTGTGATGCCATCAAGGATAAGACATGTTGTGGATAAAGAAATATAAGAAAAGTTATTTAATATACACAAAACCATTGCTTGAATAATAAAAGTCTCTTTTAAAAATAGATAAAAATAATTATACAGCTGCATCATCCAATAACAAAATAGATAAATACCTATATTTGAACTAAGTAAAATATGTTTCTAAATTTAGACTATAGAAATGGAAAAAAAAATTTAAATTAATCAATCTGATAATAAATTACATTCTAAATGAATGCTGCAATAATAACCTGACTATAGTAGGAATTAAAAATAATTGTAAAGACATGGATAATGATCAAGAGTTTAATCTACCCTCCTAAAATTTGAAGGTTTATGTCTAAGGCACATTTCACATTAGATAGGAATTGTTGTCTACAATGAAAGTATGAAATAAAACTAGAAGTAACGATCAACTGCTGGTACTTTTATCTTGAAACTAGAAAATATGTGATAAAATAAAGAAACGTTTATCAGCACCGAGAATGTAAAATGGATGGGACTAAATCTTTGAGAAATATAAAAAAAGTGCATAGGAAAAATATCAAGTGAGACTGTATGAACAAGAGACACAATACATCAAAGTTCTTGTCAATAGTGAGTGTGGTTAATTTAAAGTAGATAAAAGTAAATATGAAGATAGAGAAAGGAAGAGGTAGAGAAATAGATAGAGAAACAAAAAGAGGTAGAGGGAGAGAAAAAAAATATTTGTATGATGTATGAGGGATTGATAACATTGACCAAGATTTAAAAAAATTAAAACATTGAATGGCTTGGATAAAATCTAAAGCAATTTGATTAATGCGTATAATGATAGTGAATTGTTTTGAATAACTTAAAGTTGGAGGCTTTATCTATTAGTTAAAATTAATTGATAAATTGTCTATAAAAATAATAGTATTTAAAATGTTAATAAATAAGTTTTTAATTATATTTTTATTAAATATGTGAGTTTTATTTCTAAAAATGTATTTAATTCATTTTGTATATAATAAATACTATGTAGTAATTAGATTTTATTTTTTAATATGTTAAAAATTATAATAGTAATAAATAGTTAAAAGTATTCCCAATGTTTATAATTGTTATATTCAAAGTAGTGACTAGAATTTTATTTGTTTAAACAAAAATGGATTTAAAAGATTTAGAATATAACAATATACTTCAAAATAAATATAAAATAAATTAATATATTTATTTATTTATCATGATTAAATTAATGACAATTTTAATTATAAATTACAAGCATCATATAATATTTTAAATTTATTTATGTATAAGATATTAATTATATTTCCATCTTTAAAACTTTACAATTAATAAAATTTTAACTTTTATTTAAGAAATATTTTATTTCATTTATAAACTATATTATTTAATTTTAGATATTTATTAATGTATAACATTTATATTAAAATAAAATAAATCTTATATTAAATTACGTAAATTAAATTTCTATCATCTTTAACTTTAGATAAGAATATACCCAATATGTGAGGTACATGTATGCACGAATTTCTAAGAAATGGGCTATACGGTTAAAATAAAATATTCAATTTATTTACTTTTATGAAAATCACATTTACTTGTTTATATAATTATGAAAGTTGATAGAAAAGAAGTGGAGTATATAATAATAAATGATATATTTGTTGCATGTACAATAGGCATAAATGATGTACTATCGATTTGACTCTGCATAAATGTTGATAAGATTGCGCACAACATTTTTATATTTTTTGTTGAAGAAAATTAAATTTCATGCCCACATAAATTAAGATAGACCAATCAAATGACAAAGAAATCATTTTTTAAATAGTTTTTGTTAAAAAATTTGCATGTTAACTCGTGGAAGGATAAAAATTTATTTTAGGTTATAAAATTTTAAAAATTGATTGGTGAGAAGGACAATAATTAATAACTACTTAAGAATTTTAAAAACACGATGAATGCATTAGTATTCTTGCCATGGGCAGAAACTAATAATGAATAAAGAAAAAAAAAACAAGAGAAAAAAAAGTGATTCAGACCCACCAAAAATATGCAACAATTGCAAAGGATTTGTTTTCCTATAGTTTGCTAAAAACAAATGTATAAATTCTATTCAAATTTTGTCTAAGGTTTGTAAAGTACTACGATGAGACATGTATTTCCTTGCCTTACCACACACTAACCTTTGACCAAACTCTTTGATAACATTCTTGGGGATTTTCTCTAATCTTTATCAATATATAATGTTTCATTAACCCTATCAATCTAGTGAGAACTACATTAGAGATACCACTCAAAGTTTTATCAACATTTTTCTATCAAGGGGTATACTTGTAAAATATTTTGATTATTCTTTTCTCAATTGAATGGAAATAATAATGAATTATATTTTCATCATTTATTTCTTAAGGTGCACTTTTTAATTTCATTGATTGAATATTATCTAACTTATATTTATATTGTATCAATTTTTTTTATACATCCCAATATTCAATCATTAAATCATATACTTCCCAAGTTTACCAAAACCTTTTTTTTTTCTTCTTTATAGTTTATTTTTTCTCTTCAATGCTAGGATTAGCTTATGTCAAATAAACAAACTATGTAGTGTCCCTCCCTGATATACTTTTCTTTTGATGTATGGATAGATATTTATGGACTTGTTTAGATGCATTATGATACTCTTGGTTGATGCTTACGGTTTTGATTATATTTTGATGATACTAGTTGATGACCATTATTTCATGTTGACAGATGATATATTATGTTTTATGTAGATGATTGGATAGATATTCATATTCATTGATCTATGTTTACTTATAATGTTATCATGCTATGTGCTAATCTTACTTCATGATTATATTGGATATGTTGATGTTATTTAATCATGTTGTATCTTCATTATCATGTATTGTTACTGAATGCATGTAAGGGATGATGTCATAGCACTCAGTGTGAGCATGGTGTGACTTTGCGATTCTTTTACCACTTATTTGTTTACTCCATGAATGTATTATATATATGCAAAATTGCAAGTACTAGATATCGACTCCACTTGGTTTCATAGGTCTGAGCATGTCTCTAATCCTAATGGCAAGTTGAAATGAAGAATGATTTAATTTGCTATCACATTCTAGGCCTAGTCATTACCTTGTTAGTTCTAGTATTTTGATTATGTGGTATTTTATTTAATTATTATGCAGGTTGATTTTATTGTGGTAATTAATTAATTAATCATGTTATAAGTTTTGCTGTGTAAATAATAAATCACATTTATTGTGAGTTTAATGTCATTAAATAAATTCTTTTATTGAAGCTTTTATATTTAATTGAGAATTTAATTTACTATATTATTTGAAGCTTTTATATTTAATTGCTAATTAATTATTTATTCTTTTAGTTTCTTTGGCTTTATTGGTTAATTGGGGCTTTCATTTAGTATTTATTATTTTTCTTGTGTGTTCGAAGGTGGATCTGGAGTGAGCTTTATGCTTTGCATTTAAATTTCTAATTGGGTTTTACGCATGAAATTATTATTATTATTATTATTATTATTATTATTATTATTATTATTATTATCAAAGAGTTTGTAAAAAAAGATTTTTGCATTATTATTGTATTAGCCAAATTTTGGAAGAAGTTTGCAATATTGTTTTGGATAATTTTTGGTATTTTTGGAAGACGAATTTTCTTTTGGATTTTGAAGAAGTTTTCTATGGAATTGTTCATTGTGGATTATGTATTTGGGGAGTTTCTTTGTTGCTGTTATTTGCATTGGCGTATTCTAGATTTTGGTTGTGCTTCAACTTTCTTCAAATTTTGTCCATCCTTCTTAATTCCAAGTTGGTGATTTCCTTATTCTTAATTCTTGTTTTATGTATTTTGATTTTGGAAGAAAATATTCTCTACTCTATGTTTGTAATTGTCTTTTGAATTTTGAGAATAAATCTGGGTAATATTATTTTTAGAATTTCATTTACCATGTATGAGGACTTTTGATTTTTTGCTAAAACATGTTTTCTGGGTGTGTTTACTGTATGCTGAAAAGATGAGTTTTGTAAGCATATTCTTTGTAAATTTGAAATGAATTTTGTATTTTAGTTTTGATTCTCTTTTTACGACCTATGCTAGTTTGGCTTGATCTTGCTAAAAATTATTGGGCAAAAATAAATTATGTTTGGGATCCTAGTCCTAGTAGAGAAATTGTTTTATGGTTGAATTCTCAATACGGAGTCATTTATTTCATCTCTGAGTAAAAGACATCTCTTTTCAAATGGGTTTGATTTTTTTGAACCTTGTGTTGAGGTTTCTACAGTTTGTTTATGAATTTTATTTATGTTTCATTTCATATTTTACTACTTTTTCATATGCACCAAAAGATTTAACATATGTGCTAAAAGAAGTGACATATGCATTATTCTGAGTTACATATGTGCTAATCTGGGTAACAAATGCATTAGAAAAATTAATGAATGTGCTAGAAGAATTAGTGAATGAGCTAAATAAATGTGTAAACACATGACAAGAATGTGCAAATGCGCTACAAGAGTTCTCAAATGTGCGATTATGGTTGTTTTGATTTTTTGATTTTTATCAATTTGAGTGAGACCAAAGACTTGTTTTCGAACTTGAGATTTTCTATTATGATTTTATAGAAATTGATTAATTTAATTGTGGAAATTATGTTGTGTTTCTTGATGTTGCATAAGATATGCTCTCTTGGAATAATATATATGAAGGAAATGTATTATGATGACTCAATTTATCATATGAGAACCATTTGATTATACATTGCAGATGATTATGAGATATATAGGTGATTCATGATTTGTGTTTTGTCCCTAGACTTTAGGAACATGTTACAAAGAGTGGCCTCCAAGTGAGTGTCGGGTTCTAGAGAGGACTACCAAGTGATCTCATTTGAAGTTATTTGTTAATAAGTAATAATATTAAATAATTAATCTAGATGGGTTAGGTAGCAGGTTTTCACATTAATAAGATAATGAAATATTTTGGTTCCCCACTCATAGCCTAGAGTCCTAGTACAGGGTCAAGATGAGATTGGGAAGGCCTTGGAGAGGAAAACCAAACTCCCTTGACTCTCTCTCAAAGGTTGAGATGGTTCCACATAGGTATAATGGGTGTTGGGGCAAGTCCCCAGGACCTCCATTTTTTCTATTGTGATAGCATGTGATGATATCTTCCCCTACTTGTGTCCTTTGTCTTTGCCTTTTTTTTTAAGGAAGTCTCTAGTTAGACTTTGTTTTATATTGGAGACTACCTCTTATGTTCATAATCTTTGTATATGTTGTCTATTTGTTCTCTTGCAAGTCTTGATCTATGGTTGATCCTATGTCTTGTGTCAATAGTATTTATTATTATTACCATTTCTATATTTTATTGTGATCTTTGCGAGATAGGTGTTAGTCTAAGTTTAGTGTGTGTGGGGCCTTATATCATTCTTTGAATCATGGGGAGTGGTTCCTTTTCATTCCACATGGTTAGGTGGTTGATTCCTTCTTCCATTGGGATATTTTCTCCTCATTGGATATTCATGAGCATGATGGATATTTCTACTATTCTTCAGTTCTTGTACTATGGATTATTAGAGTAGTTGTATATCATGTTTTCTTGTTGTAGTAGATGATGTATATTTGTATCAAGATACCTATACATGATGTAATATGTAATATTTAGTGAAGACTTATGTAATGTTGGCTAGAAGGATATGGATAATAGTATTGTTAGTATAGGATCATTTGATGAACTAGTATTTAATGGATATAATGTAAATAGCCATTGATCATTGATGGATGTTGTATATTATCTTATTTTCTATAGTTAAGTAATGACATTATGATACCCTAGGGAAGAATGTAAAGAATTTTTATGTTTATGATTTATTTTGTTGTGCACCTAGTTTTTCGGTTGTACAGACATCACTTGCAGATCTAATATTTTAAAAAAAAATTATTTTCTATTTTTAAATTAATTTTTTAGAAAATTAAAAAAATAAATAATCAAAATTAAATAATAATCTATTTATAATTTTTGTCGATAGGGGATTTTTTTTGGGGGGGGCATGTGGTCCCCTACATAGGGCAGTACCTTGCATAGTGGTACAACACAATACCCCTATGTAGTTCTATCTGTGCAATACCTCTATGCAAGGGTACCACAAGGTACTATTTTTTTAAAAAGCTTTTTTAATTAAAAACTTTAAATTTTTATTGCATTTTTATTAGTTTTTATTAATACAAATTTTATAATAACTTTTTTTAATTTGGTTTTCTAATGTTAAAAAATACATGTACATCTTTCTTTATTAAATTTTTAATAAATTTTTTAATGGAAAATAAAAAATGTGTTTTTTTAAATTTATTTTTTATAAAGGATTTTATCAAAATTTAAAACTGTATAAAACAACCAATTTTTCTTTATAACATTTTTTTTAATAAATTTTTTCATGGTTTTTAATAAAAAAATTAAATACGAAATTGGGAATAATTTTTTTTTGTCCACCTATCATACCTATATTGTAGCATTCTCCAACTGACAACTAGGGGGGGTTAGTTTATTCCTACATTTTTCTTAACAATGCAGAGGCATCTTCATCTATAGTCTTCTCCAAGGCATCTTTTTTATGGCATCATCTTCATGTTTCTAGATTTGCATTGTCATGTTGTATTCTCTTGCATGAGCTATATTGTAACACATTAATATAAAGTGCCACACCTCTTTATACCTTTTTATTGGTGACATATTTGATGTAATCCTCTTCTACTTTATAGATTAGGAAATATCGTGTGAGACTTGGTGCATGGCTCCAATTGAGACTTAGATTGTACTGATTGTGCAGGGCTCTAGTGAGACTTAGATTGTACCAATTTGTCATTGATGAGTATCTAGTCGATGCTTAAGAAAGTTGTCTCGATGCATGATCTTCATTTTTTTGCAATGAGTGATTCATCCATCATTCTTCATCAACATTGGTACCTGGTTTTGTCATGCTTTAACATTCTTGGTGCAACATTGGCTCTATTTCTTCCTAATGTGAAGGAGCATTGGTCGACATCATTGGACCATCTTTCTCAGGAGATTCTACATTGAGGGGGGCTTCTTGGTCTCTCTTCTTCTCTCTTATGGGGGAAATGTTTCCTCACATGAGGTTTTTTTCTTCTCATTCTTCATTGAGAGCATTGTGTGCTTTCATCTCTCGAGGGGAGATATTTTCCATTGGGTTGTTCTCTCCTTCTCCATTTGTGAGAGATTTCGTTACATTTGTTCATGGGTACTTAACATGGTCTAGCTGCCCAAACCCATCTTTCATTGTTATCTTGAGTCTTCATTCATCTAAGTTGCACTTAAGCGAGGGTGTTAGTGTAAATTATGTCTCACAATTTCATTTTACTTAAGCTGACTTAGGATAATGCATTCAATGTAGTTTTCATATGAGACAGGGAATTGTTTTATCTAGGGAAGAGGATTGTAGGAGAAATTCCACATTTTGTGGTTATATCTTGTTATCACATTCCACCTGCGATGGGCGATCAACCATTAGAAGAATATTTTATTATTTCTCCTACTAACCCCTACCTACCCTTGTATCTCATTGGGCCACATGTCATGATCATGTGCTCACATATCCATATGGCATTTCCATTATAAGCATGCTCATTTTCATTGTATGGTTTATCCAATTGATCCATTTTTGCATCTCGATGAGAATACAATTTGTTCTTATCAATATTTGTCTCTCTTGTGTTATTCTATTCATATTGCATAATAATCTTCTCCCTATGTTGCACTTAAGGGTATTGGAATCAAGGAACATTGAGGGGGGGGGGGGGGGTGAATTGGTGTTTTGCAATTTTTTACCTTATTAACCTAGTCATTCAACCACTCAATGCAAATGAAGAAAAGTAATAGCGCAAAATCATAAAGAAAAGATCAACAACACCAAGATTTTGTACATGGAAACCCAATTAAGGGAAAAACCACGGTGAGATTCAAACCCACAATATTAATATACTTTGCTAGAAGTATACAAATATTACATAAGGAGAATTCACATGCATTTAGGTACATTGCCTAGAGCTCAATGCTCAAAATTATAATAAGGGCTACAACTCAGAAGGCTCACTGCGTTATAAAATGATTTCAAAATATGCAAGAGGGTTTGAACTATTGAATAGAATCAACAAATGCCTGAGTATAGTTCTAGTTAAGCACAAAATATATAATCTTGCTCAACTCTACAACATGGCTCTGTTATGATATTTTGCATCATATTAGAGCACAAATCCTTCAACTGCACACAAACGCTCATACATTCATCACACATAACCATGAATCATAAAAGCGATCAAATAAGCCTATCTTATATATTTGCATCACAAATTTAGGACTTCATCATGTTGGCCCAAAAACTACATAAAACATGTTACCCAAGGTTGGTTCAATCCGATCCAAAAAACCCATGTGAACCAAAATAAATTGTCCACATGCTTCCCACATATTTTCTCAACATCCTTGAACACAAAAAAAATCACCAAAATCACTCCATACGATGTACACAAATAATCTTCACATGTTACTACCAATGAATACTGTTCTAACCAGATTACCAATCTACCAGATCTTCCAATTCACACAAGACTCAACACCGGAGGCCATAAACATAGAGTAAAGCAATTTACACATCCACAATACATCTCTGAGATCCACAGCACCAAATACTCAACACAAATGAATAACCAACTAAATTATTGTACACTTTATCGAATGACCTGTTCTTCTCATTGGACCTCACCAGATCTCAATCAATTTTCTGATATGAGTGAATCATGAACTGCGGACTGGATAATTGACTCAAGTTTCTATCAATGACAAAATCTGATTACCAATATAGTGTCTCTTTCCAACAAACTCCCCCTTTGGCATTGATGGCAACACTTAGTGAAAAATGACTAAGTATCGAACAAAAACCAAGATATATACACTGCAACCAAAAACCTGACTACTAAACTCCAAAACTCAAGGCTCCCCCTAAGATCAATATTTTTCACTCATCTATTCTCCCCCTTTGACATGAATGGAAAAGGTAGAGTTTCATAAACCAAAAATTGAAGCCTAAAAATCTATTTACATATGTACACACATTCCTTTCACAAAAATTTGCAGATGTCTGCAAAAGAGTTTTTCATTGAATTTAGGTGGCTATTGGGAAATCCTTCTTAAGACTCTCCAACAAAGTTATAAGCCCACTAAACAAGTATGCAAGTGCCTCTACTGATTGAGATCTATTGGACCTATGGATTTCATGGTACTTTGGGCATCTTCTAGACCACTAATCATGATATCCAACTTGGGAGTAATGAGACTCTAAAGTTCAAAGACTGCCAATTATTTTCTCTTTTTCTATACTCAAATTCTTGATTTTCTCAAACAAATATATCACTTTGTCTTCATGATTGCTCAAGGAGATTGATAATGGATCAAATGATTGAGACATCTATGAAAGTTGATCCTCATGCTCTTTAGCTTTTTTCTCAATATCCCAGGTGAACTGAGATAGTGTTAGGCATGATTTGGAGATATTTCCATTCTTAACAACCTCATTCACAATCTCATTTAAGGACATGGGAGGCTTAACATTAAGTTTTCCTTTCTTTAAAGACTTGTCAAATTCAAATTATGATTTCTTACAAGATTTAGATCCACCGGATGATTTCTCCTTGGAGATTTTGGTGGCCTTAGAAGCTTGGGCTTTAACCTCCTTGATTGCTTCATCAAACTTTGTCTCTTCTTCATCAATAAGAATGAATACTCTATCTTGTCCTCTCTTTCTCTTTCCTTCCTTGGATGGTTTGGCTTGAGGCTTAGGTGAACTAACAGGTTTCTAAGCATCAAAGGAGGGTGGAGAACTCTTTCATTGTTTAGACTTAGGGGTAGGGGCTTCCTGTTTAGCCTTCTTTGGCTTCACCATATCTTCTTCTTTCAGAATGCTTTTCTTTCTAGCTCTCTGGACCACCTCTTTGGTAATCCCCATACTTTTTGCAAACTTCTCTAGTTCCTTCCTTACTTTCTTTTAAATTTTCAACTTCTTGAACTTAGAGTGTAAATCCAAGCTCTTCTCTTTGTAAGTTCCAAACCTTTCTTTTGACTTATCCATCGATTTTCTCAATAATTGTTGAGCATATGCATCAATAATGTGTCCTTTCACCTCATACCCCATGGGAATGATCCATGAAGTTCTTGGTTCTACAACTTCCATAAGACATTGGTTGGTATCAACCATAAAGTAGATAGTATCCTCATACTTCTCCAGTATCTCCTTAGGAATTATTTCTCTACTTTGCATCTTTCTCTGCAAGGTTTTGAGGTATCCCCACAGAATACCATCCTACACTATAGAATCTCCAAATCCATGAAGGGTTTCATTTATCTACACTATCATTGGTTTGTCATAGGCCCACAAAATTTTTCTAGCTCCTAGAATCTCATTCATAAAGTAGAAGTATAGACATAGGATCAAAGTTCCAAATTTAAACAGATGCTTCTTATCCTATTTGATCTTCTTCAAATTGCTTAATAGCTCACTACAGAGCACTTCACATAAGCCATATTTCTTATCTTCCTTCAACATTTGATAAGTAGCATAGATAGTCGTCTTGGATACTGAATTATCTGGACTAGAGTGATATATCTTGTATTACATTACCATTGGTGCAAATTTGATATTATACTCAATGAGTATCATTGATTGTCATTGCCCTTTTGTGAAATTGAGAACTTGTAGCTTCTCTTACCATCCGGTTCTTCACATTCTTGAAGGCAGGCACCTCACCAACTGAGCTCAAACATGTTACTGCCCAAATTAAATTCCTAGTAATCTTGTAGTGTTTGTCAAGCCACATGAATTCATCATGGATTCTACTCAAAATGTATCATATCCACTCAAGCTCATCGAGCACCAGAAAGCTTATGAACTATGTGAAACCCTTCTCATCAATCAACTTAAATTTAGGTTTTAGACTTCCCATTCCATCAATCATGTGCTGAGTGTATAGCTTCATCGATTGGGAACTTTTGAGCTCCTCTATGTCACAGTGAATATGAGCCCTCATATCTTCCACATGGAACACTCCATAAGGAATTGATGAAAATGTACCACCCAAATCATCCTCCATGGAATTATATGGATGCTTCTTGAAATTAGGTCTTTCCCTTTCAGTGACATCAACTACCAACTAGGTCACAATACCAAAAGATGCCATATCTAAAATTTTAAGCTTCAAACTCAGAAAGTGTCAATCAAAAAATACCTTTCAAGCGGATGCAAGATCGCATGACAAATCTTCTTTTCATTCTGAATCTCTTGAATTTTTACTTCATTGCGCTCTTCTACTCTCTTGCTTTGAATGAAAAGTGAGAAATGAATAGGGTGGTTTCATTTTTATCCTCCGCATACCTAACTTTTAGGTATAATAAATGCTCTTAGTCCTAACTCTTCCAAATACCCTATATTTACTATTTTTTCCCAAAAGATCATCTATGGATCATCAAGTCTGATAAAAAACTTCTAGAAAACTAGGTATAAATCTACAATAGGGGGTTTGTAATCTTATAATGAAAACCTCCCCCTAAGGCTGAATGCCTTAGCTCAGTTATCAGATGAGTTTCCAACATCAGAATCAAGTGCAGACCCATTCATTGCATTGTCATCACTCTTCTTCACCCATCTTCTTCATCTAATCTATGATATCCTAAAATTTTTCTTTGCCCTTCTCATATGCCTTCACATTCTTGTTCTTGTCTTCTAGACCTCTCCTATTCACGCTTCTACAATACTTAGCAATGTGACCGGATTTATTGCAAGCATAGAAAACAACATTTCCTTGCATAGGCCTAAAGTTCATCTAATTTCCTTTTGATTTAGATTGATTAGCAACATGTCCAAACCTACTAAATGCATAATATTTGACATTTCTCCTATTTTTAAGGTTATCCATCATAATTTTGCATGCATTTTCCTTGTGGCCATACTTATTGCATTTGAAACATTGACTGATAAAAGATGGACCATTATTATTCATCCTATTTCTACATTGACTATCCATACAACCAAATTTTTTGCAAACAAAACAATTACCATTTATTTTATGAGTATTAGGTTACCTTACCAGAGGCCTTCTCGAGTTGCTCTTCTATTATGCTGACTTGGAGCTTTCACCCTTCCCAAATCCAGGACCTTGTGTGTCACTAGGATTCTTCTAACTTGCAAGCATCTCATCTAGCCTGGCCGAGCTAATTTAAAACTTCTCCTTGTACTCATTTGCAACTTCAAGGTCAAACTTAAGATGTAGGACCTACTTTCTAAGATATTCCTCATGTTCTCTAGCATCTTGAAGGTTACTCATCAGCTGTCCATTCTCATTCTCAATTCTGCAAAATTCTTCAGCTTTGTCTTTCAAAGACTGGGCAATATTTTATTCATTCTTCTTCTTTTCTTCAATTTCCCTTGTCAATTTCATCACAATGGCTTCCATCTTATTCTTATGAACTACATTATCTCTCAAACGATTCTCACATTCTTTTGTCTTTTCTTTCAGGGCTTCATCATCCATGCTTAGACTTTCTTTATGTTGAAGATCAACAAGCTCCTTTCTATTTTCCTTGGACTTACTCAGTTGCTCCTTTAATGTCTGAATGAATTTTTTAGCATCCTTGAGATTTGTCTTTAATTCCTAGAATTTGGCTTTGGAATGATCAAGATAATAAAGTGCAACAAGTAGTTGTTGTCTCAAAACACTGGAATCCATTAAAGCATTGTCCCAAATCTCCCTCAAGATGTAAGGATGCTTCTAAGGAACTAGGCTCTTATACCAATTCTTGGAATCAAGGAACATTGAGAGGGGGAATGAATCAATGTTCAGCAATTTTTACCTTATTAACCTTATCTTTCAACCACTTAGTGCAAATCAAGAAAAGTAATAGTGCAGAAATGCAAGGCAAAGATCAACAACACCACAATACCAAGATTTTTTTACATCGAAACCTGGTAAAGGGAAAAACCACGGTGGATTCAAACCCATAATATTAATATACTATGTTATAAGCATAAAAATATTACATAAGGACAATGCACATGCATTCAGACACGCTGCCTAGAGTTCACTACTCAAAATTACAATAAGGGCTACAACCCAGAAGGCTCACTTCCTTCCAAAAGGATTACAAAAGATACAAGAGGGTTTTAACTATTCAATAGCATCAACAAATTCCTGAGTATATTTTGGTTAAGCACAAAAGATACAATCTTGCTCAACTCTGCAACAAGACTCTGTTCAGATATTCTCCATCATACCAAAGCACAAATCCTTCAACTATGCACGTGAAACTGTAAACAACCACTCATACATGCATCACACATAACCATCGATCACCAAAGTGATCAAATAAACATGTCTTATATATCTGCATCACCAATTTAGGACTTCATCATGTCAGCCCAAAAACCGCATAAAATGTGTTACCCCAAGTCGGCTCAATCTAACCCAAAACAACCAAGAAGACCAAAATAAATTATCGACATGCTTCCCACATGTTGGCTAAAAATACTTGAACATGCAAAAAAATGCCAAAATCACTCTGCACAATCTGTACAAAGAATATTCACAAGTTACTACCAATGAACACTATTCTAACTAGAAAACTTGTCTGTTGGCTCTTCCAATTCACACAAAAATCAACACTAGAGGCCATAAACTTGGAGTAAAAAAATTTACACGTCCACAATGCATCTTTGAGATCCACAACACCAAATACTCAACACAAATGAGTTGCCAACCAAATTACCACACACTCTACTGAATGACGTGTTCTTCTCACCAAACCTTAATCAATCTTTCGGTATGAGTGAATCATGAACTGTGGATTGGATAACTAACTCAAGTTGCCATCAATGACAACATCTAATTATCAATGCAATTTCACTTGCCAACAAAGGGGGGTTATTGGAGTAAAGTATTATTTACTCACAATCTTAAGTTTACTTAGGTATTTGATTTTCCTAGGTAGTAGGTAAAGTTTATTATTTACCTACATTATTATTTGTGCACACGTTGTTGTCAAGTGCTTGAGTTCTAACTACTCCTACCTACCCTTGTATTTCATTGAGCCACATCTTATCATTGTGTTCTCTCATGATATATGTCCTTATCTATTTGATAGAAGCATACTAATGATTCCTTATCCTCCACATTTTATGGTACCTAAGTTTGAAAAATATAGAGGCAAAGGAGATCCCAAGGCACAAATAACAAAATTTCTCACAACTTTCATAGAGTTGGCATGAGAAGACTCTTACTTAATGAGATCATTTCCACAAAGTTTAGGTGGACAAGCCATGGACTGGTTTTCACAACTTCCACTTGGGATCAAGTCATTGGGTGAATTAGCAGATGCCCTTAAATGTCAACATTTCTCATATAACATTGAGTGGAAAGTATCGATGACCACTTTATACAACACAATGTAGAATAATGGAGAAGCTTTTGCATCATTTCTACAATGATCAAGAAGTTTAGCTATTAATCCACTTTATTTAATTAATCCCACTTCTTCTATTAATTAAATGAATTTTTATTTATTTAATTAATTCATTAGCCATTTCTACCTATGACACGTATCATTCATCTCTTAATTCTTCTCTTACCTACCCCCTTTATCATTTTATTATTTCTTCTACCTACCCTTTAATCCTAGCTGACCATTTATCTTTACACCTATCAATCTTATCCCTCCATTTCCTAAAGTGTCCTCTATATAAGAGGATACTCTCTTTCATTATCAACCCTAATGAGCATTCTAATTGTCTAACCAATCTTATGCAATCAAGCCTTTTTGTGACTAAGCTATCAACCACATTTTAGTTCTTTGTTGAGCTCTTGTCCACACATAAAATCTGAGAGCAAATATATCAAGCATGATCAATGGAGATAGGAAGACAATGGAGATTGAAACCCTACTTGACATGTGAATGGTAATATTGATTTATTTTGTTGATTTACATGATCTTAGGTATCTCTATTGGTATTGGTGAATGTTTCATTGTAGGACTTGGATTATTTGTGGTTGAATCTTTATGGTTCTACAATAGTTTTATCATCACTTTTCACCATATACATTTTGGCACACCGATTGGGACATTTTTTTTTGTTAGATCTATGTTTTTTGTAGTTTTTTCAAACCCTATATTGTTGTTTTGAAAAACAATTTGGAAAATAATGTTGTGCAGCTAGGGTTTTGGACACAAGATTAAGATCTTGGAGAGATTTGATCTGATCTTACAAAAAAATTGGAATTTTTGTATCAAATTTGTTTTGCAAGTTGGGAACAGTATCAGGAGTGTTCAATCCAAAATTCAAAAATTTTGGAGCATATTTGAATTTTTTATATTTTTTTATAAAAAAGTTATTTTTGAAGCAAACTAGCGAATTTTTCAGATTTTCTTACATTTCTGGAAAGTTCGTAGAATTATATAGGGCATCTATTTTTTGTGATTTAAATTTGGGTGCAAAATATTTCATGAAAAATCAGATCTTTAAAAATTAGGTGTTTGCATTGTTTTGATCAAATCCCATAAATGGCTTGGAATTGTTGCATAATTTTTTTTAGGGAGGTTGAGAATAGTAGATCAAGAATGCTCAGTAAAACATTTAGATTTTTTGAACCATATTTGAATTTTTTATGAGATTTTTATGATTTTTCATAAACAATTAATTTTGTGAGAGAATTAGCGAACTTTTTAAATTTTCTTAGAATTTTGGGAAGTTCTTAGAATCATACATGGGATCTATTCTTTGTGGATTTAATTTTGATGAAAAACAATTCATTAAAAATCAGATCTTTAAAAATTAGGGTTTTGCAATATTTTGATCATATCTCACAAACTACTTGGAATTTTTGCAGGAACTTTTTTGTGCGAGTTGGGAATGTTATCAAGAGTTTGTAGTAAAAACTTTAGATTTTGTGGATCAATTTTTTAATTTTCTATGAATTTTGTATAATTTTTCATAAAAAAATATTTTTTGAAGCAAATTAGTAATTTTTCTGGATTTTCTTACATTTTTGGAAATGTATTGAAATTTTATAGGAGGTTTGGTTTTTATAATGTAAAAGAACTCATGGGAAATTAGATCTTTGAATTTGTCAAAAAATGTATTGTTGACGACCCTTATTTCACAAAGTCTTTGGATCTAAAATTTACTTAACTTTGTGTGCTTGCAGGAGGGTATTATTTCAAAACTATTAACAAGTTTGGTACAATACCTTTGGAAAAGATTTGATTTTAAAATTGCTTGCTTTGTCTTGTCTACTCTAGCAAAACACTTTAATTAGTGCTCTAAAATGAACAAGTGTCTTATGTGTCTTGAGCAATAGGGTCCTTTTGTGTTTCCTTTTAGAGGGCCTACCTCCCGAGTAGGCCATAAGGCCAAGTGAGAGGGAATGACCCAAGTGGTAACAAGCTAAAGCCAAGTTTTTGCAAGCCACTATAAATAAATTTGTTTATGATGAAAAATGCAAGCAACGAGTGTTGGTTAGTTCATACTGACGACATGTCTCCTCATAAACCCTATAGAGCACAACCTCTATAGGCTAGGAGCCTTCCTTAATGGAGAATATGCTACCGCATGTATGGACACTCGAATGGATGCCCTTAGTAGACATATTCTGTGTTAGAAGCTAAAAATCTTCTAGTTGTTGGTGCAGGAGGTCAGGCCTCTGAAACAACGCACATTCTTACAGTTCTTAGTAGAGATACAAAGTTCACCATGGGGAGTTTTCATGGGGAGTGGTGCTTGGCTGCCCCAAAGAAGTGAGTGTCATGGAGGGGAGCAGATGGGGTCAAGCACCTAAGTATCTTCTTTGAATTGCGTAGCTTGGGGTAACCCCCCAAGTGTGATTTAACAACTATTGTCCCAACCAGCCCTAGGATTTGTACTTCCATGATCAAAACACTCAAACATTGTGTTTGTCATTTTTTCAAGTGTATGCAAAAACATTTCACATAACATTTCACATTTGGAAACATTTTTTATCCTTTGGATAAAAACACCTTCACACATTGGGTCTTCACTATTTTGCTATGTTTTCTTGTCACAAAAAGTCAAAACATTGAGATTTGGTCACATTCAACAACTTCACAATTGGACAGAATTGCAAAACATTTTCAAAAATCGTGTCTAGCTTTGTTAAAATTGCGTCTGTGTTCAGAACGAAGAAATTGCAAATGATTTGTCAAGAGAAAAAGGACTTAAGTTTTCAGATTCAAAGAGCTTCTAAGGCTGCTTCCTACAGGGCTTCATTTCTAGTCAACCTGTCTTGGTTATACATATTCAATCATTTTCCTTCACTTGTATTTCCCTCACACATATTTTACAAATTTGATTCAAAAGGTTACTTTTCTTGTCCTCATCAAACTTTGCAAACCTACTACAACACAACACTAGGTGAGTCTCGCATCAAGATCCATCATCTTAGGGTCTCATTTGGTCTTCCTTAGTGAAGGTCAACTTACCTCATGAAGAGATCAATCATCTCCTTGGAAGCCACACCTTCCTCTCAAACATACATATCTAGAGTGAAGGTCAACTTACCTCATCATGAGATCCATCATCTGTTTGGAAGCCACACCTTACTCTCCTACTTTGGTCTTACACTCTTGGACATTGCAAGTTTACCCTAGATTCATCTAAAATTCATACACCTCTTGGTCTTCCATAGTCTTTGCATTTTCATACTACCTTTCATTTTTGTCAAGACTTTAGTCCATGGTTGAAACTCATTCACAAAGGTATAGAAGGGAAGCTAAATAAGATTTAAGGTCTTTAAACATGAGTACTTATGAGTTTGATGGAGATGAATTCTACAATCTATTTGAACACCATAGTAATATACTAGACAATGACAACAATGACAATAACAATGATAATGACAATGACAATGAAAATGCATATGTGGATTCTATAGAAGTTGAGGAAACTATCATGGATCCCAATTTTAATAGATTTGTTCAAGAAATCATGAAAACAGATAGACAATATTTCCTACAAGTTATGACATAAAGTGGGACAAGAATGCCTCATGGATTTGATATGTCACAGATTTTGGAGGATGATCCAAACCAAATATATCAAGTTAATACAATACAAAGGAGGACAAATAGTGGTGGTAATAAAGAGTGTCTCATGCTTGAGTCACCTTCATCCCTATTTCAAAGACCTAAGATTCCAAACACATACACTCATTCTCATGCCAGTTATGATAGAACCTCTCATGAACAACCCCGCAGTCATCCTTTCCCATGGAGAAGAAACACCACCATGCATGACCATGATGATACCCAAGATCATACGAATGCATATAATTACACTCAATCTAACATTCAAAATCATGACACAAGGAGACCCCATGTCATATATGGGGGAAATATCCAAGATCATTCTTATGACACCTTGTATCCCCATGGTCATGACATGTATCGACCTAGACCTAGTTCTCCTCACTACAATACCATACCAAGTAGTCCATATGAAAGTTAGAACTATGTCTCTCCTCCATATGAACACATCTATGATCAATATCATCCATATATGCATTATATTATTCCTCTACTCGCTGGCTCGGGCATGGGACTAGCTCAAAGAGAAAATACACCACCCATGAATGGCTTGCAAGAGAAGATAAAAGACTTACAAAATAAAATGGTGAACATTAATACACCAAAGCAACAGTATACAATGAAAGATATATGTTCTTACCCATTTGATAGAATCATTCTAATGCCTCCATTCCCTCCATATTTTGTAACACCAAAGTTTGATAAATACAAAGGCAAAGGGGATCCTAAGGCACACATAAGATAATTTTTCATAGCTCTCATTGAGGTAGCAGTAGAATAAACATACTTGATGAGATTGATTCCACAAAGCTTAGTTTAACAAGTAATGGAATGGTTCTCCCAACTTCTACCTGGAATTTAGTCATGGGGTGATATAGTAGAGGCTTTTATACAACATTTTTTATACAACATTGAAACAGATATGTTAGTAGCCACCTTATGCAATACTAAGTAGAAACACGGGGAATCTTTTGCTTCATTTTTACAATGATGGATTGGTATTGGTAGTCGATGCTCTTGTTATATACCACAAAATAAAATGGTAGAAATGTTCACACAAAACATCAACAAGGATATCAGATATGAGCTAAGAAAATCTTGTTTGTCTACCTTTAAAGAGGTCATTGAGAAAGAAATGGCAATAGAAAAAGTCCTTATTGAACAAGGTGCCATTAAGATATTCAAAGAGAACAAAGAGGAATCAAATGGGAAAGACAAACCCTTCTTTTGGAACAAGAATAAGAACACAATAAATGACAGGGTAGTAGACACAAATATTGTGAAACCTAAGATAACTTTCCCTGGTGAAATTTCTTCTAACTCAAATAATAAAGTGAGCAATCAAAGATAATAAAAACCTTGAAGAAAATACACCCCGTTGGGAGAACCAATTGAAACCACATTCAAGAAGTTAGTGGAAAACAAGCTCATAACACTACCAAATAATCCACCATATGAGCCAAAAGTAAAACCAAATTGCTGGAATGATGATGAATATTGTGAATATCACAAGAGTACAGGGAATTTAACTATAAATTGTCAAAGATTGAAGAATATCATTTAGGATCTCATTGATAGAGGTGACATAGAAGTGGATGGTCACACCTCTAATGAAGAACATGCGATGTTCAAGGAGCCATTTCCTAAACATGACAATGGAAAAGCCAAAACTGATAATCAAGATAATTATACTAAAACACCCTATAATTATGATGCCACTATTAATCACATTTAAATAGAATTATGTTTCTACTATCATTATAAAGGACAAAACTCTTGAAGGTTCTACCCAAAGGATTAAAGTTGTTTTGAAAGGCATTGGGCCATCTTCCTCATCTTCTCAAAAATGACACCTCCAAATGTAATGTCACAACCCATTGAGGTAAAGTCACCTTGCAAGGTATTCCACCTAAGACCACAACCCCTCCATCCACCAAGACTGAGTATGACCTTGTAGATCAGCTAGGAAAGAAATCAACCTCATTTCCATCCTTGAGATTTTACGCATATCCCCCACACATAAGGCCATCCTTGATAAAACTTTGAGAGAGACCTCTGTACCCACTGATCTAAATGTCGACTAGTTTTAAACCATGGTGGGATACCTTTTTGTTCCTTATATCCTCACATTTACAAAAGTCGATGATGAATCAGTAACACAACCTCATAATGCACCTCTACATATTGAAGCCTTTCTCCGTAAAAACTAGATAAAGTGAGTCCTGATAGATGGAGGAGCAGGTCTAACCATATGTACATTGAGAACTATTAAATAATTGGGATATTTTGAAAAGGCTATAAATTCTACACATGCAATCACCATTAAATCATATGATGACGAAGAGCCTGCATCCAAGGGCATGGTCACCTTACCTCTTATATTAGGGCCATTCATGAAGGATGTGGTTTGTCAAGTCTTTGATTTAGATCTCACATACAATATACTCTTGGGACATCCATGGATTCATGAAATGAGAGTTGTGCCCTCAACATATCATTGATGTATCAAGTTCCCACACAATGGAGTTGAAGTGACCTTTGAAGGTGATCCAAATCCCTTCATATATTACAACTACCTGCAAGCAAGATCATAAATAACAATACTAGTCAATAGAGAAGCTATTCCTTCATCAGCATATGTGGATCCATAATCCTTGAAAGATTCTACATCAAAGAAAGCATAGGTAAAAGAAAAAATCAAAGTTAAAGACATGGGATGTGGTGAGTATATCTTTCATGTTGATCAACTCCCACTATCTCCTAAGATATTTAGTCAATAGGAACAACCTACATATAATTTGCAATATCAAGGAATTAGGTGTGAACCACCTAGTGTTGTGGCTACTAAGTTTGAATGCAAATCTCCTCTAGTGGTGCAAGCAGCTCTTGATATCAATAATCCTAAGAGTGGTTCCAACAAAGAATCTATTGAGCATATCACCAACCCTCTTGAGAAATCACATAGCTTTACCATTTCGTTCACTCATTCCATTTCTACTCCTCTCCTAGGCTTGGATAAAAAAGAATTACAAAAGCCCTTACTCATTGGGGATCAAAAATCAAGATTTGAAAAGAAAAACCTAAAAGTAAAAAATAAACAAAAGTCCTTTAGTCCAAATCAAAATCAAAAACTATTGGACTTTGCAAAAATCAAAGTCAAGGATAAAAATCCTATGAAGAAAAAATAACAAGAGTTGATCTCCCCTAATACCAAAATAACTAGGGGCCAAAGTTCTAAAATTTCAAGTCAAAAAGCATATTTGTTGATCCTAAGTCTCCATCATGCTATCCTACTTTCACTTATTTTCGCAATCATAAGCCTTCATCACTCATCCATTTGTTCTACACATCCTTTCCATTCTAGCAATACATCATGGACCTTTAATGGAGCTTCCTCAAGGGACTTTGTTGTTAGGGATGCCCAAACTTCTTTAGGTGACATGCATTCAGGCCTGTGTAGTCCATACATTAGTAATTCTACCTTAGTTCCTTCATCAAGGAACATTGCAACTATAACCACAAAGTAAAGCCTAGCATATTTGAGGTGGGTGACTTAGTTCTCAGAGAAAATCCTAAAAATCAACAGGATCAAGAAAAGAAAGGAAAATTTGAGCCCAATTGGCTTGGTCCTTATGTCATCACAATAGTCGATGGATCAGGTGCATATCATTTCTCAACACCTGATGGATAACCTTTGGAGGATCCGATCAACAGTATGCACTTTCACAGGTTTTACACATAGCTCTTCAGAATATCCTAATATCAAAAATACAAAAAAAATAAAATAATTCGTTACTTGGTGAAAACCTAGCAAATAGGGGCCTTGTGACACAAAAAAAAAATTGAAAAATTTGAAAAACGTAAAGAGAAATAAATTCATGCAAAGATGAAAACCACTTTGGTGGCACCCTGGACAAGTACCATGATGAAAACCAGGTTAGTGGCGCCATGTGTAGAGACATTGGTCCTCCCTCCTTCAGGATTCAATCTAATCCTTTCACTTTGCACACACACTCACAACCTATCCATCCATAATAAATTTTCCTTTTCCCATCATGGCTTGTTATTGATCTACCTAAGATTAGTTAGTGATTCATAAGAATCCTCCCTTTTCACTCCTTTCCTTCCATAATAAACTAGGTCCAATCTGCAACTGGGGCAAAATCCTAAATCTAGTGATGGAAGTGGTAACTTGAACATCACATGTTTTGAGGAGCATTGTCCTTCAATTTCCTCCTTTTCACACACAACCCACAATAAGAAGGCATTTGCACCGCCAATCCATAGTAAATTTTTGATCTTCACAATAAAGTATCAGTTTCATGGATTCAATCAATTTCAAATGAGACACAATCAACAGTGGGCTTTGAATAAATCAAATCTTTTAGCAGACTTTGGCAACAACATGGTTTTCAACATGATCTGTCCTTTATTAGGATGACAACATTGTGACCAAATCAAACATGTTAACATATGTGGCAAGAAACACAAATAACTTGAAGATTCCATTGTGTGTCGATGTCAAGTCTTGGTTTTCTTTTGATTTCATGTTTTGGTGACATGTCTTCTAGCTTTTCCGGGATGTTTCCGACTAGATATTATATCTTCAGGATGTCTTTGACTAGGAAAGTGAGGATGGGATATGTTCACCTATTGTTTTGATGTCTTGGATTTTCTCTTAGTAATGCTATGACCTATCCAAGGATATGAGGACCTTATGATTCTCATGTGAACTAGGGCATTCCTTCTTTTTGACAATTTGATCTCCATGCAAATGGGTACAATGACTTTATAGGTCGAACCTATACCTTGATTGTCATAACCTATTTGTCATTATAAAACTCAATGATGATAAAGCACAAGAATCTCTTTCACTTCCATATCTTCTACCTTCCATCCCCCTTACTTGGTTGACCTCCATTTTCCTTCCTTGAGTTCATGTAGCCTGTTATCACATGACTAAGTATAATGACACACCAAAAATATCTACATTTCATGTATATTGTACTTGCATCATCACATGATATCATATCTCATTTCATACATACATATACATATCACAATCGCATCACATATTGCATATATCATTGATTAGTATCGACACTCTCATATAAAACAAAAAATACCAAAACAATAACACATCATGCATCTCATCCTATAAAAAACCATATGATATCATTACCATATACTCATCTGCATATAAACCCCAAAAGAGAATAAAAATATATTGAATTCCATCATGTACATTTTTGCATGCATATCATAAGCTTCATAAAATCATCATAAAGCATATAAAACATCACATAGGAACAAATGCATATAGTTTCCACAGGGATGGGTCATCTCATATATATATATATATATATCAAAAATAATAAAGTGTCATGATACAATGATGTCAATATCTCATATGGGTACAAAATTAACCAAAGGTGTCTACATCATTGTACAAAAAATGATACAAAATGGGATCCAAGAGAGCTATGATGAGGACCCTCCCTCAAAGCCAGCTAGCCTCGAAGGTATCTAAGCTCCCAAAGGACCAGCCCCTAGATCATCTCATCTATCCCCTCTTGCAGGCCCTACGAGACCATCTTTTCACCAAAGTAGTTAATAGTCTAGTGTTTGCCCAAATCTCAAGCATATACATAGTGTGTCTCAATCCCATCGCCTTGATCATGACATAGTCCTCAATAGTCAAATATGTTCATAACTTATATGTCATAAGGAATCTCTATCTAGACTCAATCTTGGGTAAGTTGTCCTGCATCCAATCAAATCAATCGTGTCAATCCTAGTGGTACTCATGTTTATCGCATAGTGTTGCTTATCTTATCCTATCATAGCCTAGTGGTCCCTATGTCCATCACATGGTGCTACTCATCAGGCTCTATCCTAGTGCTTATGTTTATAACATGGCATTGCATCCTAGTGTTTATGTTTATCACAATTGCACTATATCCTATTGTGTTTGAGCACTCACCGGATTTTATCATTTCAATGACTTATCCTATATTCAGCCTAGCAAACCTAACTATTCCAGGGCACTTTTTGGGTGAATCCTCTCAACAACTTATCCAATTGGCAACGTATGTTTATCAAAGAATTGTCAATTCTAGCCTTGTTTTTAGTTTATCTTCCCTAGGGCACTTGTTTGAGTGAATCCTCTCAGTAGCTTATCCAACTGATAGCATATGTTCATCATAGAACTATCAATTTTGGCCTTTTAAGACATAGACACAATATTGTTGATTCCACTTGAGTCAGTCTTTTTCCTGCACCTTGTCACCCTATCTTGTCAGTCCTTTCTAGCCTTTCTTTCTTATTGAGAGATTGTTTGTGATCTTTTCAAACATTTTCATCCAATCTCTTGAGGAGACATATAATTCCTATCATGGGGAAGCTTTGTATGAATTTATCTTTTCTTCTTTGAGCCAACATGACAAGCTGGATTGTCTCAAAGAGGGGCAAAATGTAGACACCTAAAATTGTCATCTCTAATTAAATAAGTATTTTTACTTATTTAATTTATTTATTTATCCTCTTCTAAGTATTTCCTCATTTAAATAAATACTTTTATTTATTTAGATTGTCCTTTTTTTAGATTAAATAAATATTTTATTTATTTAATTAATCCCACTTCTTCTATTAATTAAATGAATCTTTATTTATTTAATTAGTTCATTAGCCTTTTCTACCCATGAAACATGTCATTCATCTCTTAATTCTTCTCTTACCTACCCACTTTCTCATTTTATTATTTCTTCTACCTACCCATTAATCCTAGCCAACCAGTTATCTTTACACCTCTCAATCTTATCCCTCCATTTCCTAAAGTGTCTTCTATATAAGAGGATACTCTCCTTGATTATCAACACTAATGATAATTATAATTGTCTAATCATCGGATCAAGGTGTCTAATCAATCTTATGGAATCAAGCCTTTTTGTGACCAAGCTATCAGCCACATTTTTTGTTCTTTGTTGAGCTATTGTGCACATGTAAAATCTGTGAGCAAATATATCAAGTAAGATCAATGAAGATTAAAACCCTACTTTTCATGTGAATAGTAATATTGATTTATTTTGTTGATTTACATGATCTTAGGTATCTCTATTGGTATTGGTGAATGTTTCATTGTAGAAATTAGATTTTTTGTGGTTGAATCTTTATGGTTTTACCATAGTTTATCATCACTTTCGACCATATACACCACTCGATGGGGTAATGTTACTTTACAAAGCGCTACATCCAAAATGACTTCATCATCTACCAATAGCCAATATGACCTGATAGACCAATTGGGAAAGACACCCACTCTTATTTTTATCCTTGAACTTTTGCACATTTAACCTTCTCACAAAGCCATTTTGGACAAAGCCTTGAGAGAGACATATGTCTCTATTGATGTAAAGATGGACCAATTTTGAGCCATAGTGTGACATCTTCTTACCCCTTGTTGCCTTAAATTCATAGAAGCAAATGAAACATCTCGACAACAACCACATAATGTGCCACTTAACATTGAATCTTTCCTCCATAAACACTGCATAAAATGAGTCCTGATAGATGGAGGATAAGGTCTCAATATTTGTACATTGAAAGATATCTTATAATTGGGCTTCTATGAGAACGTTGTGGATTCTAAAAATAAGATTGCTATATAGGCATATGATAATGAACGCTCCTCAAAAGGAATAGTCACTCGATACCTCTAAGAGTTGGACCAATAACAAGGGATGTGATTTGCCAAGTCCTTAATCTTGATCTCACATACAATATATTTTTGCGATGACCATGAGTGCATGTGATGAGAGAAGTGCCTTTGAATTACCATAAGTGAATTGAGTTCTCACACAGTGGAACCAAAGTCACAGTAAAAGGAGATCAAAATCCATACATGTATTGCAACAATCTTTGAGAAAGACTTGAAACAATGGTCCCAATAAATCTAGAAGATAGTCCATATTCAAGACACATTGATCCAACATCATTAGAAACTTCCACTTCAAAGAAAGAAGAACTTAAAGGAAAAGTCAAGGACAAAGGCATGGGTGAATACAACCTAAATCAAACCATGTATCCAACATAATTGATGGAAGATTATTCAGAGTAGTTAGATTCTGCTCATACTCAATTGCATTCTCAAGCAATACTAAAAGGTGCTTTAGCTTAGCTTCAACAATTTCCTCGACCTTCCCAAAACAAACTCACAAAGTATTCTTTTTTCCTTTGCAACAAAAGGAGCTCATCTTGAACAAAATTAACTCTTTTCATCTACTCACCATCCTTATCATTCAGAAAATCAAAATACTTCCTTAGACGTGTCAATTCATCTTCAATAGAATCAATCTTACCTTTGTGCTTCACAACAACTATCAACCAAGAAATACAATATTTGTAGACTCTAGTAGTGTTGCAGATACAATCTCTCAATTCCTGTATACATGTTGACAAGTTCATTTGTGTATCAATGCATTCATTTAGTGAACGCAGCATATCTAGGCCTTTTTCTTGCACAAATATTCTTTCTTTTAGGACCTCATTCAAAGACTTCGAAAGTAGATAATTGATATCTTCTAGACTCATATTGTTTCGGATCAAATGCTTCATTAGAATGATCTCAATTATGTTTGACTCATCTAAGGTCATCCATTTCACACAAATTTTCTAAATTCCATCTACATTGTCAACCAATTTTAGCAAAATAGACTCATCACCTTAGTCTCTAGCTTCCTTCTCATTAACTTCTAAAAATCCTTTAGCTGCAGGTAATTTTGGATCTTCAATTACCATGAAATTTTCCATCTTTCGGCTTTGAAACACCAATAGGAACAGATTGTCTGCATTTCTTCTTTCTAGAGGATGAATTTGTAAAACTAATAGAGAAATACACAAAAACTAGTCCAACTCTCCATATATCCACAAACTATTTGAAATAACTATTGCAACTTCCTCTTTGTTAGCCAAACTATTCAAATATCTAAATATTTGTCTTGCAATAGGAACACCGGACTCCCAAATGACATTGTCTTTTGTCATAAGGGATTTTGAACAATACATACCCAAACTCACAAGTAATGACCCAAACCAGAAAACATAATTCTTCTCTTTTGTCATCTTAATATTTTCAAACAATAATTCTTTTAGCAATTCACACAAGTTGAATGATTTGTTCTCCATTACAAGGCAATGTTCCATATATGTACTGCAATTATCAAGGTAACTCCTTCCCTATTTTGGAAATAGATTTCATAAGAGATGCCATAGGAAACATACCTCACCATAGGGTTGATGATTGTGTTAATGCTTAGAGCTCGCTAATCATCCTTTACATTGGTTAGGGCTTCCACTTATCTATTCAAGATTGAGGTCTTTGCCAAAAATTCTCCACTATCACACAAGTTGGTGACTCTAGAAATAATTTCCTTCATGATTAGATAGGGTTTATCCAATACATTGCAATTATCTCGCACACAACTAAGAATTACCTTGATAGCCTCTGCATTATCAAACCGAGTAAATTAGGTAAATAGATTCAGACCTTTTCCTTTCAACTCTCTGACCTAGTACAATTCATCATCCTTCAAACTTGCTTCAACAACTCTGATCTTCTCTAGGCTAAACTCATCTAGGAGCAACTTGTCCATAGATTAAAATTCCTCGCTACTAGATTCTCCGACGATCAATTTTCCTTCCATGATTGTTGTTTCTACTCACTCTGCTACTACTCTACTATTCACAATATTCTCAAGAAAATGAATGATATGTAAGAAATAAACTCAAAAGCTAATACTTATCTTGCTAAAGATACTTCATTAGGGTTTTGACACCAAGAACTGACTTTTTGATGATCTCATCAAGATTCCTCTAATTACTAGATACGACTCAAGCACAATAATACCATATTAGTGACATGATCCATTTAGATAGGGAGGATAAAAGTTTTTCTTTCAGATCAAAAACTCCCCCTAACCCAAAGCTCTAAGCTTAATTATCAAAGGAAGGGGTCCTGCACTAGATTTTCGTATTTCATACTCACTCTTCTTTCTCAAACCAAATTTTATTTCTTCTTTGATTCATCATTCATCATCACATTCTTATTAACAAATTTTTCCTCATTTCCATTCCTACATTGATTAGCATAAAGTCTGGTAAACTTGCATTTGAAACAACCAACAATCTTTCTCTTAGATCTTATAGAGTGTGATTTGTATCTACATTGACTAGCTTTATGTCCATAGTTATTGAAAATGTAATAGTATCCACAAAAGATGTAACTCTTCTTGTTTGCAACAACTAGATTATAATTCTTATTCACAACATGATTCCTACAAAGACTTGCTTTATGTCCAAACATCTTGCAACCATAACACTGAATGCTTCTACATTTTATTGCCTTGTGTCCAAATTTATTGCATTTAAAATAATAGCCATTAAAAGATGGGTACCTTTGTGTGATTGGCTATCAGATCGATGGTCTTCTTGTATTTGATTTCTGACTCTAAAATTTCTTCTCATCTTCTAGCTTCTTCTCTTTGACTTCTTTGTTTTCTTTTTTATCATTTTGATCTAGGTGCATATCGATTTGGAAACCAATTCTGGTTTTATTTGAATTACCTTATTTTATAATGATAAAATATTCGAGGACCTTACTACTATCAAGCTTCTTATTCTCTACTATCTAGTTCTTCACCTCATGTTCAATCTTTTCACTTTCTTCAGATTTCATCTTTAATGTCTCTTTCAAGAGCCGCTCCGTCTTGTCCTTTTCCTCAATCTCCTGCATCAAATATTTGATAGTCTCATTCGCCTATTTCAACTGATTGTTAACCTCTTTATGTCTCAAATTGAAATTTTGGATTTTCTTTCTCAGTTTTGATCGACATTCATTTTCTATCTTCATATTTTCCTTCAATTCTTCATTATCTGATTCAATGCTTTCTAAATCTTCAAGAACTGTCTTCAAATCTTCATCCATCTGAAAAATCTTCTCCCAGACATATAGGTGACATGACTCAACCAATATAGATCTCCCTCAAGAAGTTAATCTTTTCAAACTAGGGACCAAAGCTCTGATACCAATTGTTGATCAGGTTGAAAGCACTGGACTAAGAAAGGGGGTGAATTAGTACCCACAGACTCAAAAATAATAAAATTTTCACCAATTATAATTATTGTCAAACATACTTGACTGATATAAAGCAGTTAATGCAAAATATACATGAAGACCACAACCAAAAGATAAATACCAAATTTTATATGTGGAAAACCCAAATGGGAAAAACCATGAAGAGTGTGAACTCTCAAGAGAATATAACTAGTTATAGTTTAAGTTTACAAAGGGGTTGCTCACTACCGGGTGGCTCACTGTCAAGATACAAAAATAGTTCACTATCAGACTAATAATTGTAGATATACAGAAGATGGCTAACTCCTGAAATGCTCACATCAACTGGAAAGGTTGAATTGAAAAGGTTTACATCTCCAAATGCATGGGATCAGTTCCAAGTTTAAGCTCAAATTACAAATCTCAAACTCTATAGTAGATCTAGTTAGAGATCTTTGTATAACTGTCCTATAGCAAATCAAAATAAGGACTACTGCAACATTCAAACACTAATTGCCTTTGTTGTTCACAACTCACACTTCACACACTTTGCTATCTTCATTGCCAATTATCTTTCGCACATCACTCAGCTTCACTCATACATTCACCTTGTTCAATCTGTCATACTACTATATATGTATATGTATATATATACTAGAGGGTACAGATACAAAATATTGTATCAACCAAGCCCAACAAATTACCAATATGCTCATGTCGGCCTTCACAAGAATGTGACATACTTTCTTTTCATACTCTAATTACCAATGCATATCCCAAAATTACCAGAAATGGGTAGGGTCATCCATACCCAAGAATACCGACCCATTATCACAAGATCAAGCCCAATATCTCCAAAAAGTAGACTCCACATGAATCAAGAAAACTGCAACATAGGGCTCGAAGAGATACATCTGATAATTACCAAAGATTCTAACATCAGGACACATAATTGATGTTGGCATCAATAAGAACTCCTAACACTAGGAAGCCTGGATTAATGAGAACTCAATGAAACCACAAAAATCATCATCTAGGGTTGTCCATGCTATAGAATAACTTCTGAACAAAACCACAACATCTAAACTGCACATACATACCTAGACTGCATTACCATAATATCTATAATGTCCAAAATATCTAGACTAATATCTTGGCCTCAAACACTATTTAGTCCAAAACTGGACGACTAGTTTGACATCAATGACAATATTATTCACACAAGTCAAACTTATTTGATGATCGAGACTAATGGGGAAAGTACCAATGATGAACTTGATGACCTTATTAACATACTTGAGGACTTTTCTATCATTACCATTACACCTACTAGCTTTGAACATATTGATGACCTTCCCATCATTCATCCTCAACTCATTGACTGGGACCAATAAGAACCTCCACACCTTGACACATTCCGAAGCGTTGAGGCCTATATTGATTACCTTGGAATAAGAGATGATTTCCCTCTTGGGGACAATAAAGCAGGATACACCATTGCACTCAATAGTGTGGCATACTTTGGAGAGGGTACCAAACCTTCCACTCACAAAAATGATAAAATAAAAACAAATAATGGATCATTTAGTGAAAACTGCAGTGCAACACTTTATGAACCAAAAAAGCAAAAAGAAAGGACACATCCAATGGTGAAGAATTCTCTGAGCCAATAGAGGATGGAAGGTTTGACACCATCGCCATGACATCATATCAAGAGAAGTGATCTATGTTGATTGAGGAGATCATAAAAACAAACATTAGGATAGAAGTACCACACAACATTTTTGTTACATAATCATTAACAAAAAATGATCCACCAAAGTTGACAAATTAATTTATAGAGAGATAAATTTTGCATGGTCGTACATAGATATGACCAGATTAGATCCGTACTTGGGTATGCATCACTTGATAATTACTCTAGGCATGGGACTAGTAAAATAGAGATTGCATAAGATGCATCCACATGTGGAATTACTAGTAAAGGTTGAGCTTGAAAAGTTGTTAGATGTGGGTTTCATTAGACCTATTGACTACCCCAAATGGATTTACACTCTTTTACTTATTAGCAAACTAGATGGCAACATAAGGATATTACCAGTTTCAGAGACATAAACAAGGCTTGTCCCAAGGATGACTTCCCATTACCAAATATTGATTTGATCCGTGATCTCATATCAGGCCATGCAATGTTATCAATTAAGATAGCATCTAAATATTAACACAAGACAACTCATTCACATGTCTATGGGGCACCTTTTTTTGGAATGTCATGCCCTTATGATTGTAGAATGTAGGTGCCACATATTAGAGAGTCATGACAACAATCTTTTAAGAAAATGGTGGACGGATTCAAGAAATATTTCACAGAGATAGTCTTTGAGAAAATACCAAGAGAGAACAATCAAGCTATTGATTCTATGGCTACTATTTCTTACTTGATCAAGATGCTATAGAACATGACCCAACGTGCATTCTTGGTGGATAATTTTTTGGTCCTTTCATATGAAATCACTCCATCTAAATTGATATGTGTTATTGGTCCCGACTCCCCTTGGTATGGTGACATTTTCACCTACCTTCATGATAACACCCTTCCATTTGACTTTCCCAATACCTAATGTCATACCTTCATCTACCAAACCTCATGCTACACCATCATAGCCAACACACTTTACTGATAGAGTCTCAATGGTACTCTTCTTAGATGTTTCAAGAGTGAGGAATCTGAAATTGTATTGTGTGCAACCCACAAAGGCATATGTGGGGCTCACTCTAGTGGTCAAACCTTAGCCAAGAAACTCATAAGGATCGGTTACTACTAGTCTACAATGGAAAATGACTCATATCAGTTTATCAAGAAATGCAAGTAATTTCGGATTCATGGAGACCTCATTCATGCACCAATGTAGGAACTTCAACTAATCACTACTCTATGGCCCTTCTGTTAGTGGGCACTTGATCTTATGGGCATGATTCAGCGTCCATAATCCAACAACTATAAATTTATCATCACAACCAATATGTATTTCACAAATTTGATTGAGAACATTCCTCTTATCTAAATCACTAGTAAGAAGATTGCAAATTTCATCCTTTGTGAATTCGATTGAGAACATCATTTGTGAATACAATTTTCCTATTTCCATCATTACATACAATGGATGTCCCTTCAAAAACTAGGATGTTCATGAGCTTTGTGATCAATTTCATATTCCCCACCATTTCTCCACTTCATACTACCACAAAGGTAACCGTCAAGTTGAAGCATTGGAAAAATTTATACTTAGAATCCTTAAAAAGACAATCGATGATGCTAGTTGCAATTGGAATGTCCAACTCAATCCTGCACTATGGGCCTATTGCACAAGTGTCTACACAACTACTAGAGCTATTCCTTATCCACTTTTCTATGGTTATAAAGCCATCTTACCCATTGAGGTCAGGTTACTGTCTTTATGCGTCTCCTTATGTGATCTCATCAGTGACAAAGACTATAGGGTCTCCTTCTTGCAAGATTTGGAATTGTTAGATGAGTGTCAACAAACTATTTTCATCACTTGAAAACCATTAGTCACAATTATAATCACAAATTTAAACCTCACACATTGGATGTAGGCAACTTGGTCCTAAGAGAAAAACTTAAAAATTAATAGGACAGAGAAAAAAGTGGCAAATTTGATGCAAATCGGCTAGGGCCATATGTCATCACAAAAAATTATGGATCAAGTGCATATCAGTTATCAATGCTAGAAGGAGAACCATTGGATGATAATATTAACAACATGCACCTTTTTAGAGAATACTATTTAAAAATACAAAAAAATATTAAAAATAAAAAATAACAAAATATAAAAAATACAAAAAAAAACAATTGTCACTTTGGTGAAAACCTGGCAACCACTTTGGTGGTTCCCTGGGTAAGTATCATAGTGAAAGTTGGCTTACGAACACCTTGTGTAGACAAGTTTTATCCTCCCTCATTTAGGACTCAATTTCACCCTTTCACTTTGCACACACTCACATCCTATCATTCCATAATAAACTTGTCCATTCCCATCATTGTTTGTTATTTATCTACCTAAGATTGTCTCACCATCCATAATAAACCATTTCCACCCTTTCCTTTCACCCATAATAAATCAGGTCCTATCTATAACTAAGGGCGTATTGTAAACTTAGTAATGAAATGGATCCTTGGCATCACATGTTTTGAGGATCATATTCTTTTCATTCATTCCTTCTTTTCATGAATAGTCCACAATAAAACATCATTTGCATTACCAATCCAAAATTAAAAAAAATTATCTTCTCTATAGTAAAGTATTAGCTTCATGGAGTAAGTTAGTTTCAAATGAGACACAAGTAGTAGTGGGCATTCAACAAATCAATGTTTTGACAAACTTTGATTACAACAGGGCTTAAATTTAGTATTATCTATCCTTCATCAGGATGACAACATTATGAACAGATCAAACATGTTAACACATGTGGCAAGTAGCATTTGTGACTTG